>NC_052472.1:13892517-14192517 GCF_009730915.1 Dioscorea cayenensis subsp. rotundata | reverse complement strand
TGATAATCACACGGGCGTGGGTAATTTCCACACACCCGTGTGGATCTCTACAAAGTAGCTCTCTTCCATCCCGAAAATACAAAGTGGCGTGCAAGTGGCCCTGTGAACTGGCCTTGTACATGTCCATGCCCGTGGGGAATTTTCGCACGAGCGTGTGAAACACTTAGAGTTTTCTCGGTTTGGAAGAGAAGCCACAGGGGCGTGGGGATGCCACTGTGCGTATTTTCTGTACGCCCATGTATATGCGTTCAGAGTCTTAGAGTGTTTTCGAGAGAGTGCACAGGGGCGTACGTCAACCCCTATGAAGCTCTCCTGTGAAGCCACAAGGGCGTGGGTAATTTCTGCACGCCCGTGTGGATGTACAAAAACTATAGAGTCACCTATTTACTTTAAAATCTATTGAAGTCTCTCTATAGTCACACTCCAAATTGTTTAGACAAATAAAACACTCACTCACCAGACCCTGCATCATCATTTTAGAAGGATTTTACTTGATTTTTTCGGCTTATTTTAGGCTCTACATCGCCAACTCATTGGTAAACCCTTTTCCCTTCTCTTCTTCATAAATTTTTGATTTAATTGTTAAAACTGGTAAATATTGCTTCATTTCTACAATCAGGAGGGGTATGCATCTTAGAAAGAAGTTAGAGTCGATTTGATGATGTATTTGTGAGTTTTTAGCATGTGGCCGTGCATTTTTCACGCCCCGTGGATCCACATGGTTATGTGAAAATTCCTCACGACCGTGTGGATTTCTACAAGATTAACCTGTGAGTATTCTTGATCAAATTTCTTCGCAAACCTTGCAGGAATGTGTCCCCGATTGAAGAACCAAGATGACAAGCATCCACGTGAGCATTCCCCTGAATCGGATCACATGGAGTTTGCTATTCCTGAGCATCAGGCTCGGTATGAGCGGCTGTCTAAGCTCAAGTTTGGTCAAACCCGATTCCCAGATATGAGCATTCTAGGGGAAGTCCAGTCAGCGGAAGACATGGTAAATGATGTCGAAGAGATGTTGTTTGTGTGTAGCTGGAGGCGTCTATTGTTTATTCGAGAGCCAGCTATTCATAAACTCACTTTGGAGGTGCTTTTATCCTTTGAGTTTGACCGATCTTACCCGAGCATCGACAGTGTCGATGTTATACAGTTCAGAGTACTCATCCATCATCACAACATGAGTGTTACGCAGTTCTCCATCTATCTGGGCTTGTATGATGAGGTTTACATGGATATAGAGGAGTATGATCGATTACCCACAGATTATCCCAGCAGTCTGACTCCCCAGAGGGCATATAGGACACTTTGTGGGGAGGGGCAGTATGAGATAGGAGTATCCAAGGCTACGTGCCTTTCTCAGCCAGCATACAGATACATTAACGCCATTCTTAGTCGATCAGTGAACGGTCATGGTGATAGCACAGGAGTACTGAGCAGACAGGAGCTACTATACCTGTAGTCCATAGTGCAGAGAGAGCCAATTCATTTGGGGCACATTCTGGCTGATTACATGCGCCAATAGAGCCAGTATGTCAGAGAAGGAGTCATTTTCTCAAGACCATATATCACGAGACTAGTCATAGGCATGGGTCTTCTGGATGTGATTCAAGGTGCCAAGAAGGCGAGTATACCTGCTTCCCTGGGCATAGAGATATTAAGGCTGATCGGGATGGTTCGCAGAGTCCAGTCGGAAGTGTATGCTCTAATTACACCTACCTAAAAGGTAGTAGAGGGACAGGATGATATTGTCGAGAGTTCTCAACCTGTTCTCGAGCCTCAGCTGACACAAGTGGAGACTGAGGCACCTCCTCTGGCTGAGGAGCCACCCCTAGTACTAATGTTTTCACCATCTCCAGCCTGTGATCATTTTGAGAGACTCGAGAGTGTGGTGGGGGAGCTACGGACAGAGATTGCTAAGGTCTGGACTACACAGGCCGCACAGTATATAGAGTTTATGGCATGTTTTGATACGTTATAGCAGATTCTTGAGCGAGACATTGCCTTATCATTTGTTAAGAGACCTCGGACCCCTACAGCCCAACCAGCCTAACCATCACCTGATCCACCGACACCTTTTAATTATCTAGCAGCAAAGTGAGAGCGTGACACCGACGCTTGATGAATCATTCTTTATTTCTTTCTTTTTATCTTATTTTGTATTGTTGTTAGACTTGCACTACTCATAAAAGATTTTCCTTCTGAGTATGTCTTTTAATTTCATTTGATGTCTCGAATTGTATTCATTACTCTATCTTTTATATACTCGAGTTGTTTTTTTTCTTAAGCTTCGCTGAACCCCTTTGTGTATGCGTGCAGATGGTCTTGTCAGTATGGGAATCGAGAACTAGTCATGGACACGGCCAAGGTGTTTTGGCACTTGGCCTTGTGTGCTTCACAACCCGTTGGAACATCACTCTCAAGGATTTAGCTCCATCAAATGTAACACTAGGAGTCAGGGGAGTATTGTTTCGATTACTTCTCCCACATATATTCTTGATTGATATACATTATTAGTGTGCTTGCATGTGTACATTGGGGACAATGTACAACTTAAATGTGGGGAGGAGTTCACGTTGCACATGTCTTTTATATAAGTTTTGATTAACCAACATGCTCACATACCCAATGGCAGTTCACCTTAGTTGCAATGATTGTATTCTTGAGTTTAGGAGAATTTTTAACATTGAATGTTCTCATGCGCTAGTTTTTACTTGAATTTCTAGGAATTTTTGCCGAATGACACTTGTTGCACTACTCGCTCTTTAAACTCTTTTGGAAATTTAAGTTTAATGTTAAAGGGGCTATTTAGTGTTACTTCTTTTGTTAATTCTGCTGAAAAAATATATTTGTTGTTTGTGCATTAGGGGTGGAAAGAGCTACCACCAATGTTGTATGTAGCTACTATCATAAGTCGGATACTAGTTATGCCCTAATAAGAGAGAGAGCTATCTCATGGGACGAGTGAAAGCTACCACCCCGGTAGAAAGGGCTACCACTTCGAAAGTGTGAAAGCCACCTTAGCAGCCCCTTGGGAAAGGGCTACCTTAGAGGATGTGTGAAGCTAGTACTATCTTTTTATTTTGTTATGTTTTGTAGAGAAATAAGTCCCTTATACATAGGACTTTGATGAGTATACTGTGGGTCGAATTGAGTGAGTTTACACACACTTACACGATTTCGGGTTTGTTGTCCTTTTTTATTCTAGTTTTTGGCTAGAGCATTGATTTTTCATATTTGGTGTTGAAATTTCCCTTACTCGAAGAATGCCCTCCTTGCATGTTTTGGTGAACCTAAGGCCGAGCACTTTCAATATTTCCTTCTCCAATGTTTCAATGTGTATTTCATTTCTTGAGGACAAGCAAAAGCTTAAGTGTGCGGGAGTTTGGTAAATGCTTGTGTGATAAGAATGGGAAGTGTTCTTTCATTATGATGAGCATTACTTTTAGTAGGTTTAAGCGCTAATACATATGTATTTGCATTCTTTGGCGATGTAGGGTTGTGAAGCAAAGTATTGAGAAAAGAAGCCAAAAGTAGATCGTAAACGCATTATTTGGTGGAATCTTGGAAAGAACAAATGCGAAGACACAAGTGGGACTCCAGCATACGTGAATATGTGCAAACCTCCATGAATTCAAGTCATTATA
This sequence comes from Dioscorea cayenensis subsp. rotundata, assembly GCF_009730915.1. Lineage (NCBI taxonomy): Eukaryota > Viridiplantae > Streptophyta > Magnoliopsida > Dioscoreales > Dioscoreaceae > Dioscorea > Dioscorea cayenensis. Next base: position 14,188,873 of record NC_052472.1, on the reverse strand, counting down.
ATGAGTTGGAGGGGCACAAACTCAGTCACATTTGTGTATCCTGATAACAAGATCTTCACCAACGAAGCCTTTGATTGAAGAAGAGTTGTGATCTATGGCATAAACGTGTACCCGTTTATGTTGCCTCTATGAAAAGTGTGAAATTAGGAGTGTTTTGGCTGAGTATTGTAGCAGGTTACTGTAGCGAAACACTACAGCAAGCACTGTCATAGTTACTGTTCACAGACAGGCGAAAACAGGATTTCTAGAGAATCCACACGGGCGTGTGGAAATTCCTGATGCCCGTGTGGAAATTTCACAGGCCCGTGTGGTAAATCCACAGGGGTGTGTGGATGCTCGATTGCAGCCCTATTTAACAGGATTCAGCCCCGATTTTGGAGAATCTTTTTCCCATCTTCTTTTTCACTTTTCTCTATCGTTTGGGAAGCCATCAACTAGGCTTTGGAGAGGCTTTTGGCATGTCTTTGGAGTGGTTTGAGGGATTTGACACCGTGATTTACTTGGAAGAAGGTTATTTGTGGAGTTTTCGTCAGAATAGATCCGGCGAGGTGTGCCCTAGGCCGGACAAGGGGACCTTTGGAAAAGACTCAGCTACTCCACAAGACCATCGACATGACTATCGAGGGGGTTTTCTTATGGAACACTTGTTTTTACTTTTAATTTCATTGTTGATTGTATTGTAGTCCATGGATAGCTAAACCCCCTAGTAGGTACTTGGATTTTGTAAACATTAGGATGCTATTGTTTCATTGATCTTTTATTATGCTTTCCTTAATTATTGTTTCAATTGAGTTCCAATCTTGTATGCTTGTGGAATGATTTATCCCCTAGAGTGGCACTAGGGTTGAGAGTCCAATCTTGTATGCTTGTGGAATGATTTATCCCCTCAGTTAGACATTGCTTGATTGGAGAGGGTTGAGAGGGTGAATCGAGAGGTAGCGGAGCGTCCCCTTTCGCCTCATGTGTGATTTATCCTACGTCCATTTCCTTGAGTTATTGGCAGTCACAATAGAGTGAAGTTTTAGAGGATGAACTCCACCGGGGCTTAGTTGTGTGAGCAACAGAGTGAAGCGTTGAAGGGACTCTAGTGTCTGGGGTTTTGATGTGACCAGGGGCCTTTCTCCTTGACCAAATGGATAGGTCTATACATAGGAAGAGAGTTTATCACTTGGACTCCCTAGAACTCCATGCAACGGACATAGTGTAGAGTTAGTCACGGTTGACCTTAGATTTGGGACCGTGTGCTTAATGATTTCCATGACTCCTTGAGCGTTGATTGGGAAGTATAATAATTGGTCTTGCACTTGAAACATTAATCCTAGGGGGAGCATTTCCTGAGTACCCCACTTCTATCGATTGCCTTACCTTTCACTTACTTTGACTTTCATTCATGTTTCTTTTTATCTTTGTTTTCATTACATTTTATCAACACTATCATTGTTCACTTTCATGTTGTTATGTAGAAATTTATGTACTTTTACTTCCTACTCCCTCTGGATACGATACCCTACTCACATAGGATTTATTACTCAACAAACCCGTGCACTTGCAGGTCACACGCAAGGGGTGTTGTCACTCATATCACTCAATAAAATAAAAGATGAGTGCATCACTTCTGATCTTAGGGGAATAGTAAATTCTTAAGCATAGAGGGAACAACAAGAGTTAGTTAAAACAAGAATGATCAATAACAGGCTACACTTTTACTTCAAAGTCCTTGTGTGTGTGTGCACAGACCCTAAATTGAGTGCCCCATAGTCTCAAGGAGTCATCCAAACTCAACTTGAACTTAATTTCGCTAAGAATTATGGGTAGTAGTTTCATACACCCTAGAGACATCCTTTTCTCCTAGTAGGTCATCAAATGTACACTTGTAATACCCAAAATTAGACTACTCAAAAGCTGCTTTCACTCTACTAAGGTGATAGCTCTTTCTACCATCTTTTTACACAAACAAAAATGCAAAACTGGACTGGTAGGCCATTCCTATTAAGGAATCCGACTTCCCAGTTTTTTTTTAAAATACAAGATTATCTTCCTAAAACAAGTGGCTCCACAATTAGGGCAAAGTGATGAAGTTTTAGGCCTTCAATCTAAAAGTGAGTCTACAAGTTGTCTCCAACAGTCACCAAAACACACGTGTCCCCCTAAGTTTAATAATTTGGAACAAAACAATCATAGATCATCATTTTCAAAGCACTAATCCGCAAAAACAAGCATGCAACCCTCCCCCGTACTTGAATATTACATTGTCCTCAATGTAAAGATATATGTCATGCATCACAAAAATGGAGAACTAAAATTTAAAGAGGAGGTTCATGCAACTTTCCTGAACATGGAGAGTGATTGTGTCGCTCTCAACATGTGTACTATTCATCAAGAACACAATTTCTTAGACATAGAGAGTGATGTTGCTTCTCTCAACATGTTGCCAATTCCAAGCACACACGCAATCACTGAGATGAATGGCGACAGAAAATTAAAGCTCCAAAAAATAATAAAAAGATGTACTGAAATAGAACAACTAAAAATAAACAAACCAAAATGTCAGTAGCAAGGGACTCCCCTTGCTAACTGAACTACAAAGTTCAAAAAGTAGACGATAATAACAATAAGATGAAAATGAATAAATAAAGCAGTTGTTGTGCTATCAGAATAGAGCTCTCTTAGGCTAGGAATTAAGGAAGAGGAGGTGGAATCATCCTGAGACTCTCCCATATAAGAAGTATCCACCCCAATGTCTTGAGTAGGGCGTACAGGAGAAATAGGCTCTGGTGACAGCCGAAAGCCCAAATGCTCAGCTATGCATGTTATACTCCTTTGAACCCACTGGAACGCTGCTAAGGAATAAATAACATGGTCCGATTGGCGAGGATGAGCGCATGGCGGCGACAGTGATCTCTGTCGTTAGGTGGTGGGCGTCGACAGAGATGTGCGACAATAGTATCAGTAATGAGAAGGTCAAGAGCAGCGGTGGAGGAGAAATAGGTGGGCTGACGGACGCGGTGCTTAACCCCCTAGCAGTCAAGACACATTGTAACATCTCCATAGAAATCAGTATCTCAAGGGTCATGGGGCTACGCCACCAAGCACTTGCGTCCTGTCGGTTGCCTAAAGAATAGCCATTCGTCAGATCAGACGGGTGATATAGGGACCGACAAAGAGGGCTCTGATACGAGGATTACTACCTTGGTGAGACATATACACTGCTATCTCATACTCTAGATGCAGATGGAAACCATCCATCATACTTAGTAGAAAATTAAAATCTCGGTGAATAACGACCCATGTACTATCTTCGTATCTGGCCAGTGTGTGACTGACTATGAAGTGGATATACCTGTGTGCTGGAGTATGGAGGGTGGTAGCCTTGGTGTAGCTATAGTCATAGGTTGGAGTGGTGTTTAACACCGCCAACTTCCTCCAAGGACTTCCCACCCGGTTGTAAGATCAATAAGGCATCATATCCAGGAGTTCGAGTGAACTCCGCATCATAAAGCCCTAACTACATGGAAAAATTGGTGAGACTCATCCGGTACATCGCACCGAATACCTAAAACTATATGAAGTCAGAGAGATGGAATGCAACAATACCTCTAGAGAGCTTGAATTTGGCTAACACCTTAAGTGCTAGCCGCTCATAGGTGGTATTGGTGATTTGGAATAACTGTCTCTAGGCATGAGCACTGACAACCAACTGACCTCCTCCACTAATCGACCTCACAAACTATATCCATGTAAATCTCTTGATACTCGCGAAAACATATTTGGGATAGGCGAGCAAATTGGTCCTGATAAACCTGAACATAGCTGTTGAGTCCTCATCAGGAGTAGAATCCCTAACCTGGGGCCTCTTCTAAATCCCGGTGGTAGTGAGCTTCCTCAGCATAATCAGAATTGAGAGAGAAAACTGGGAAACGAAGGAAGGATCATAGCCAAAAACCTGCAAGAACTCAAAACATCATAGAGATCTAAAGCACGAGAGGAGGAAGAAGAAGGCTAGAGGTCGAGAGGTGGATAGGAAGGGATCAGTGGAAAAAGCTTTCAAAAGATAATAGTAGTGCGACCATTCACGTTCAAGAATGGGATAAACACGCTCATGCGCGGGTGCGAGAATTAGGGTAAGCACTACTAAGGCGAAGCACAGTCGTGCTTCAAGCGTGCTCTTCCCCCTAATTTTCTCAAAAAGAGTACCCCTAAGTTTCTTTGGGAAGATCACGATTGTGAAAATTTCTTAAAGACCGTCCTTACCAGTTTAGCACGCTCGCGCTTAGTCCATGCTCACCCTAGAATGCTTTAGAAACTAAAGACAGAGAAAATCAAGGTATAATCAGGGGTGTACTCAGCCCGTGCTCGACCTGAAAAATTCCCGGGTGAAACCTGTCCTCCTTCGTGAATGATAATAAAAATGCTAAAGGTGATAGAGAGTATTGCAAACATGTCGAACAAACCAAGAATGTTACCAGAGACCAAAATTATCATGAGCAAATCATCAACAGAAACAAAACAAAAAATCACGACAAAAACTTGATAACACGATGAAATACGAAAGCACAATGACTTGGGTGGCCTCCCAATAATTACTTGTTTAACGTCACTAGCTTGACGTACCTTCTCTATTCTTAAGGAGATTCGTGAAGTAGATACCTCTCATGACCACCTGAGATACAACTGCAAGAATAGGGCAATAATAAATTAATCAGAGAGATCTCATCGAAAGTCCAAGGACTTAAGCGGTCGTTAACATTAGGAATAGGGGTGGGATGGGTGGCTTTTTCATCTTGGTGATCACCTTCTTGCTCTACTTCATTGCATGGGAGGTCATTTTCTTTAGTGATATCGGTGGTGCAGAGACCTCAACGGCCACCAAGTTCAAACAGTATGATTCTTCTATCACCTCCTCTGGTGCTTCATGCTCAAAGGGGTTATCCTCTAGTAATTCAGCAAGCTCATCTTTCATAAATGTATCTTAGACATCCCTGTGTGTGTATACCACAAGTGCACAGGTCATCAAAGTTATAAAATACCCCTGTGAGTGGGTAGTCAAATCCACAGGAAATAGTTGTTCTAAAGCACAAAGTATTGCTATTTACCTAGAGTGAAAATCAATTTGTGATTTGATTCAAGGTATTAATGCAAAGAAAAGTAAAAGAGAAAGAGAACAAACAAGATGAGTAAAGAGAGATAATTAATGGTAAAATGGGGTACCCGGACAATGCTCATCCTTGACCATAACATCTTCAATTATGCCTCTTGGTTGCCTAATTGACCTGTCGGCCAGCTGTAAAGTTATAGTGGTGGGTTTCAGTTCTCCAAGCCCAAGTTTTTGGAATATTTTGTAGGGTATGAGGTTAATGCTTGATCCAAGATCGGCTAAAGCTTTCTCATCCACTAACCCTATAGTGCAAAGAACAATGAAACCCATGGGGTCTTTCTTCTTCTTGGGGAGTTTGTTAGTGATCAATGCCGAACATTCTTCATTGAGTGTCACTGAAGATACTTACTCTAGTTTCTTCTTGTTCGTGAGCAGTTCCTTCAAGAATTTAGCATACCTAGATATCTGAGCAAGAGCTCCAACAAATGGGATATTAATATACAAAGCCTTGAACACATCGACGAATCTCTTATACTATTCCTCCTATTGATCCTTTTTCACTTTCACTGGGTAAGGAAGTGTTGGTTGATATAGCGGCAGTACATCTTTTTTTGTACCCTGTTCTTTTGTTTTCTCCTCCAAGTCAGTTGGAGCATCTGGATAAATGTCAACAATGGGTTCTACAATCACTATCTCAGGCTTCCTCTCAGTAGGGCTTGGGAGTTGAATCCCACTCCTCAAAGTGATATCCTTCAGGGATTGCTTTGGGTTTCCTCTATGTAGCTAGGGAGGGACCCCGGGAGCCTTTCCTTAATTTGTTTGGACATCTGGGCCATCTGATGCTCTATATTTCTCACAGTAGCATTAGTATTTCTCATCATGTCCTCGTGACCCAAGAGATGAGTTTCAGTGCTTTTGATGAGTTGGGTCAACAAACCAGTAAGTTAATTTAATGGCTCTGAGGTTGAAGAAAAGGACAGTAGTTGTGTATCCTAAGAAAGAAGTTTATACTACTTTTTTTGTGCCACTTATCCATTTCCTGGTTGACTACATGAAAAATTCGGTTGAGTCCTCCATCCCGCATTGTATGTGTTGTTGTACGGGTTATTCTGATAGCAACGATTCTGCCCAACAAAATCTACTTGCTAAATCTACCCTGTGCCAGTATCACAAGAAGAAGAATAACCTACCTTATTTGTAGGTCCCCAACTATAACAAGGAGGTCCTGATAAATGAGAGATTGACTGCATGGTGTCCAATTTTTTTAGTAATCGCTTCAACATGTGTTGCAAGAGTAGTAATGCATCCACTTGATAAATACTGGCTACTTTAGCTAGTTTGTTCCTTTCAAAACTCCATTGGTAACTATTGTTTGCCATTTCTTCAATCAAACTATATGCCTCACTTGGTTGCATATTACATAGAGAACCTCCCGATGCAGCATCAAGCATCTGCTTCATGGAATTGTTCAGTCCATTATAAAAGATTTGGATTTGCATCCATTGTACAATTACATGCTGCAGGCATTTCCTCAATATCTCCTTGTATTTCTCCCAAGTGTCATACAAGGATTCTGATTCCAATTGCATAAAGGAGGAGATATCACTCCTCAACTTAGTGATCTTTGCTAGAGGGAAGTATCTTGTAAGAAACGTTTTTTGACATCTGCTTCCATCTTGTAAGAGACCCTTGTAGCAAGGAACTTAGCCACTATTTGGCCCTTTGATAAGTGCTTGTGCGATATGAATGCGAAACGTTCATTCCTAATGTTGAGCATTACTTTTCTCAGGTTTTTACATTAATATGTGTGTTTTTATTTTACTTTTATGCAGGTAGGGTTGTGAGGCCAAGTATGAAGGAAATAGGCCAATGTGGATCATAATGCACCTATTTTGGAGGAGATCTTGCTAAGGTTCAAAGGCGAAGACATAGGTCAGGTGTGAGATGCTAGAGTGTGTGCCAACCTCCTCGTATTCGAGTGAGCACATTCATTTGGAGGGGCACAAAGGCAGTCGCACTCGAGCAATCTGATTTATGCATATAAGAACAAGAGATCCACCAATGTGCACATCATTGAAGAGGCAAGTGATTCATGACGTAAACGTGTGCCCGTTTGTGTTACCCCAATGAAAGTATGGAATTCGGGAGTATTTCCGGCATAGTACTGTAGCAGGCTACTGCAATAAATCACTGTAGCAAGTATTGTAGCAGCCCAGCCGAGAAATCAGAGAAACAGAGAATCCACACGGGCATGTGGAAATTATCCAGGTCCGTGTGGAAATTTCACAGGGGCGTGTGACATCATACACGCCCCTGCAGTCGCCCGATTCCAGCCCTATTTAAAGTCGATTTCTGCCCAGATTTTGCTATTCTTTTCTCCATCTTTTCCCCAACTTGTGAGAGGACTTCGGCTAGGGTTTCGAGGGGTATTGGCCAAGGTCTTGGAGAAGTTCTACGGCTCCAACATCGTGATTCCATTAGGAAGAAGGTTGGTAGGGGAGCTTCGATCGAGGCGTATCCTATACCGGACGAAGGAATCTTTGGACGACGAGTAGAGGACTCTCCACAATACCATTGACACGACCATCGAGGGGGTTTCATTATGGATTCATTGCTTTTACATTCAATTTCTTTGATTGTATTAAGCTCCATGGAAAGCTAAACCCCTAGTGGGTACTTGGATGATTGTGAACCCTAGGATGTATTCGTTTTATTGAACTTATTTATTATGCTTTTAATAAATTGATGTTTATTGTGAGTTCCAACCTTGAATGCTTGATTGTATTAACATTTCCCTAGAGTGACACTCAGGGTTGATAGTTCTTGTTGGTAACCTTGTGAGTGAGTGACACACCATGAGCGCTAGACAAAGCTAGGTTGGAGAGGGTTGAGAGGGTGAGTCGAGAGTGCAGAGGGCGTCCCCTTTCCCTCCGGGCGTGATAGATTCTACCTCCGCTCCTTGAGTTCTTTGCTGCCATAATAGAGTGAGTGGTCTAAGGGATGAACCTCACTGGGGCCTAGTTGCTCGTGCAATGGAGTGAAGCGTTGAGAGGATCTTAGTATCTAGGGCTTAATTGTGGCTAGGTACCTTCCACTGGACCAAAGGGTTAGGTCTATATTTAGGAAGAGATTTATCACTTGGAATCCCTAGAGTTCATTGCAACTCTCATGCGAGTCGAGGTGTTGAGATTGTTCGATTTCTCCTCCGGGACATGCATAGAGTTAGGCATAGTTGACCTTAGATTTGGGATTATGTATGTAATGATTTCCATGACTCACCATTGCATTGATTAGGAAGCATAATAGAGAGTTCTTGCACTTGAAAGCGATTATCCTAGGGTGAAGCATTATCCCGAGTACCCCATCTTTATCGATTGACTTACCCTCTTCTTACTTTTGCTCTTTCACTTGTTGATTTTATTGTTGAGAATTGAATCAATTTCACAACTATCACAATTGATCTTCCACATAGCTAAGAATCAAATTAAGTATTTTCACTCCCTATTCCCTGTGTATTCGACCCCGCTCACCCGGGATTATTACTTCGACAAGCCCGTGCACTTGCGGGATATAAGCAAGGGGAACTTTGTCACCCTTCATCACAACAAGAATGGAAAAGGGTGACAATGCCCCTTGCATATGTCCCACAAGTGCACGGGTTTGTCGAAGTAATAAAATTCCAGGTGAGTGGGTATCGTATCCACAGGTAGTAGGGAGTAAAAATACTTAAATTGTTTCTTCACTAAGCGAAAGATGAATAGTGAATTGTGTGACAAGATGTAATGCAAACAAAAGTAAAAGAGACAAGAGAGAGAGCACAAGTAAAGGAGAGGTAAGGCAATGGTTATAAATGGGGTACTTGGATATTAATCCACCTAGGACAATCATTTTAAGTGTAAAAACCCTATATTATGCTTCTTAACTAATGCATTAATGAGTATTGGAGATCCTTTAATACATGGTCCCAAATGTAAGGGTCAACCATGCCTAACCCCTATAGATGTCCAGGAGGATAAATTAAACAATCTCTCAACCTTGCACTCGTATAGAATTGCAATGAGTTATAGGGATTCTAAGTGATAAATCCTCTTCCTCTATGTAGACCTAACCTTTTGGTCCAGGCGGATGGTCCCTAGCCACAATTAAGCCCTAGAAGCTAAAATCACTTCAACACTTCACTCCATTACACTCGCAACTAAGGCCCAGGCAAAGGTCATCACTTAGCCCATTCACTCTACTATAACCGCAAATAACTGGAGGAATTGGAGGTAGAATAAATCACATCGGAGGTGAAAGGGGACGCTTTGCTACCTTTTGACTCACCCTCTCAACCCTATCCAATCTAGATTTGTCTAACTCTCCTGGTATGTCACTCACTCACAAGGGTTGTCTACATGAACTCTCAACCCTAGTGTCACTCTAACGGAGTATTCATACAATCAATGTATTCAAGATTGGAACTCAATAAAAACATCAATTAATGAAAGCATAATAACAAGGTTCAATGAAACGAATACATCCTAGGTTCACAATCTAAGTACCCACTAGTGGGTTTAGCTCTCCATGGAGCTAATTACAATCTATGAAATCGAATGTAAAAGCAATAAATCCATAGAAAACTCCCTTAATAGTCATAACGATGGTCTTGTGGAGAGTCATCTACTCAACCAAAGGTCTCTTTGTCCGGCCTAGGATACACCTCGACGGATCGATGCCGACGAAAGCTCTCCCACTAACCTTCTTCTAAATGGAGCACGATGTAAGAGCCATAGAACCTCTCCTAATCCCTATCCAATACCTCTCAATACCCTAGCCATAGCCCTCTCTCAAGTTGGAGAAAAGATGGAGAAAAGAATGCTGAAATCGAGGCTGAAATCGGCTTTTAAAGGGCTGAAATCAGAAATCCACACGCCCCTATGGATATTCCACACGGGCTTGTGGAATTAAAACACGGGCGTGTGGCTTCTCTGCTCAACTCCTTCTTCGGCCAGATGTGAATAGTACCTACTACAGTATTTTGCTATAGTAGTGCTACATTGTCCTCCGCAATACTGGTCCGGAACACTCCCGAAACCATGCTTTTATCGAGGTAACGTAAACTGGCACACGTTTACGTCGTAGATCGCTTTGCTTCTTTAATGAACGACCACGTTGGTGGAGATCGTGTTACACATGCAAAAGCCAGAATACTTAGAATGTGACTACCTTTGTGCCCCTCCAAATCATTGTGCTATCTTGAATACAAGGATGTTGGCACACATTCTAGCATCTTGAACCCGACTTATGTCTTCACGTTTGAACCTTCTTATGATTTCCTCCAAATGGTGCACTCGCGATCTACGTTGGCTTCTTTCTCTAAGATTCGGCTTCACAACCCTGTATGCATGAAAGTAACATAAATACACACATATTAGTGTTAAATCTCGATAAAAGTAATGCTCATCATAAGGAAAGAACACTTCGCATTCTTATCACACAAGAACTTATCAAAGTGTCTTAGGCAAACAGCATCCTTAGAGACATTGCTCACCTTAAATGTATCGCAGACTTCCAAGAAACTCCTTAAATGCTCATATGGGTCTTCATCTTGAAAACCATCAAATTGGCACATCTTTATAACCATTTGAATTAAATTGGGGTTCAATTCAAAGTTGTTCACTACAACAGGAGGTCAAATGATGCTTGACCCTACTCCTTCCAGATTTGGCCAGGCAAAATCTGAAATGCTTTATTGTTGATTTCCAGCCATCTCTTCTTCTTGACCTAGTTCCACACTAATCACTCAAATTGATCTATCTGGTTCTTCTTTAGAAATTTCTTTGAACTTCAGGATAAGGGCTCACCAATGCGGAAGAAGTACCTCTGTGGGTCATACAAATATGCCTATGCACAAAAGATAAGATAGTATAAGCTCACAAGAATTAAAAGAATGAAAACAAAAACAGGACTAAAAAGAATGACTAAAAAGAAAAAGGGAACAAAGATATTCACAAATATGTACAATATTAACAAACTAGATCACTAGAGTCCAAATTTTCCTAAAAGTTGCTAGTCCCCAGCAATAGCGCCAAAAACTTGATGCGTTATCTGCAAATGTACGAGCCTTTCACATAAATAATACAGTGGTACCCCGTGAGGGGTAGGGTTATCAAACCACAGGGACTGGACTTAAAATATTAATTCTTCTTCTAATCTCTAGTTCAACATGATTAAGATTTGGTTTACAAAGAGAAAATAAAACTAGTAAAGGATAGGATAGGTAAAATTATCAGGTAGATTAGGATCTAGTGTTTCAACAGAAAAAGAGCAATGCCCTTGGATGATTCCTATACGCTACAGCATGCTGACTAACTTTTAATGACTACCAGGTACATTTTATGGTTCTTGTGTATGCTCATGAGCAATGTTGCATCTATGGTTATCAAATATACTAAGTTTTGCTAAGGTAACTGTGGTTTTGTACACATCAAGTTTTGTAATCACACGAGGAAACTAGAACTATGGCAATCAACACACCGAATTTTACCTAAGAAACTATATAATTCAAACACATCAAGTTATGCAAGCACAAGATTAAACCCAAGAAACTAAAAGAACTTCGTAGATCATTAGAAGAAAGTATTCAAAGCATATAAAGCATCATAGTTCAGCATCCTGAGGCACTGTGGGTAGTTAGCCCTCTCATGGATAGGTACAACATGGATGAAACAAATGAAGATCTGAGGGAAGAAGACATGACTCCCTTCTTCTCAAGATATTCTTCCTAGATGAGCTCCGTATGCTATCCCCACTTCCCTTGTGCCTCCGACTCATCCTTGATCCCCTTAGATAATGTGGTGAAGCTTGAACATTTCACCCATCAAAGTCTTCTTGGTGGAGAAGAAAATCCCCAAACAAAGATAATCTTCAAACCCTAGAAAGTTAAAGTTAAAAGGTTGATTTTGGGCTCGGCATGGTCTAAGCATGGTTGTGCTTGGACCGTGCTATCACATTGAGATTTTTGTGAGTAAATCAACTAAGTACTCACCTGAGAGAATGAGAGAATCAGGGATAGGTGTACAGTTATGCTCCGCTCGTGCTTCACCTGTGCACGACCATGCTAGGAGCATCCTGAGCATGCTTCCCCCATTGGGCAAAAACTATCTTCAGACTGGAATAATAATAAGGGAGATGAGCACGGTTGAGTTGAGACGGTGCTTGGCCCGAGAGTACCCCCGGCGTGCGCGTTAGACTAATCACTGGGTCGACTCTAGCAGAAATAATTAGTGGGACAGAGCACGCTCGTGCTCTGCCCGTGTTCAATTTTAGCACTTAGCAAAACCTTTCATTCTTTGCTTGTTTCGTCGTCCATTTCACTCCAAATTTGGTCAGGCCCCTAAATAATACACAAAGACAAATATACCCAGAATAGCACCGAATATACACAAAAATATGCTATGAAATCCACTCGATCAATTGGACAGTAAATTAGAAAGTTATGACTTATTCATTGTAGCTACATCTATAAAATAATGTGTAGCTACAGCAATAAGACTTGTGACAAAAATTAGATTGATAACCAGTGATTCATTTTGAATTTAAAAATTTCTCCTCCATCAAAAAGATTGTTGTTGAACTTGGCTTTCAAATAAAACAAAAGTCAACTTAATTAAATAATAAATTAGAAATTTATGACTTATTAAGGATTGTTGCATTTATAAACTCATGTGTAGCTACAAAAAACAGACCGGTGACATAAATCAGATTACGAACCTATCATTTATTTTGAATTTCAAAATTTGTTCTCAATAAAAAGATAGATGTTGAACTTAGTTTTCAAATAAAATAAAAATCAACCTAATTGGATAATAAAGTAGAAATTTAAGATTATTTAGTCTAGCTGCATATAAAAATTCATGTATAGCTACAAAAATCAAATTGCTAAAATTTCATTAATTTTCGAATGTCAAAAGTTGAACTTAAGGGAAAATATAGATGTCAAACTTAGCTTTCAAATAAAAAAAAAAATCAACTCAAATGGACACTAAATTAGAAAGTTATGACTAATTCAGTTAAGCTGCATCTATAAAGTCATGTGTAGCAACAACATTGAGGCAAGTGACACAAATAGGATTGCTAACCTGTCATTCATTTTGAATTTCAAAATTTGTGTACCATTGAAAAGATAGATGTTGAACTTAACTATCCAGCAAAATAGAAATCAAGTTAATTCGATAATAAATGAGAATGTTATGACTGATTGAGTGTAGCTATATCTATAATCTCACGTGTTGCTAAAACAATAAGATAGGGGATAAAAATCAAAATGCTCACCTGTCATTCATTTTCAAATTTTAACCTTTAACCTTCTTCTAAAAGATAGATGTTGAAATTGGCTTTCATATAAAATAAATTAACTCTATTTGACAATAAATTAGAAAGACATGACTCATTCAGCGCAGCGGCATCTGCAAACTCATGTGTTACTACAATAATCATACTGGTGATGCAAATTAGATCCTTAATCGATCATTCATTTTGAATTTCAAAATTATTCAGGATAGAAAAGAGAAATGTTGAACATAGCTTTAAAATAAAATAAAAATCAAGTAAATTGGAAATAAATTACAAAGTTATGACAGATTCATGGTAGCTACATCTATAAAGTCATGTGTAGCTACAACATTCAGACCGGTGACACAAATCAAATTTCTGCCTATCATTCATTTTATACATCAAAATTTAACATCCATAAAAAAAGGATGTTGATCTTAGGTTTGAAATAAAGCGATAATCAAGTCAATTAGAGAGTAAATTAGAAAGTTATGACAGATTCAGTGTACCTGCATCTATAAAGTGATATGTAGCTACAACAATCAAAATTGTGAGAAAAATTAGATTGCTAACTTGTAATTCATTTTGAATTTAAAAATTTTCCCTCAATCAAAAAGGATAGATTTGAACTTAGCTTTCAAATAAAATAAAATTCAACTTAGTTAGACAATAAATTATAATGTTATGACTAATTAAGTGTTGATGCATCTATAAACTCATGCGTAGTGACAATAATAAGACCGTGACACAAATCACATTACTAACTTGTAATTTATTTTAAATTTCAAAATTTGTCCTCCATCAAAAAGATAGATATAGAACTTAGCTTTAAAATAGAACAAAAATCAACTCAATTGGATAATAAATATGAAAGTTATGACTGTTGATGTGTTCTCCTCAAGTGCATGGGTTGCACACAAGGAATACAGTGGTACACCGTGAGCGGTAAGATTGTCGAACCACAGGGACTCAAAGTACTGGCTTAATACTGATTTCTTGTTTAATTCAAATTGATGATTAGATTAACAAAAAGAAATAAAATTATAAAAGGGTAAAAAGAAAAGAACATGTGAAGATAACAGGCAGATTGGATCGAGTGTCAAAAACAAGAGAACAATGCCCCGAGATGATTCCTATGCACTTAGTAATTCTTACTAGCTCTCTTGATTTACTAGGTACATTCTATAGTTCTAGTGTGTGCTCAAGAGCAATGTTGCAACTATGGCTACCAACTATGTCGACATTTGTAAAGATAACTATAGGTTCATACTCACCAAGTTTTGCCATTGCCTAGGGCAATAACAACTATGACAATCCACCATCATGTTTTACCTGGACAACTACACAGATTCAACACATTAAATTTTGCAAACATAAGATTTAACACAAGAATTTAACGAACTCCGTAAATCAAGAAATGCAAGTATTCACAGCATACAAAGTGTCATAGTTTTCACCCCGTAGCACCGTGGCCAGCTACCCCCTCATGGGTGGGTACAAAATGGAGAAAACAACAATAGATCTAAAGAAAGAAGACATGACACCCTTCTCTTCAAGATTCATCTCCAATGTTGAGCTCTGTGTGCTAGCACCACTTTCATAGTACCTCCAACTCGCCCTTTGTTGCTTTAGAAAGTGTGGTGAAGCTTGATCTTTGCTCTCATCAATGTCCTCCCAGTGCAAAAGAAGATCCCCGAATAAAGATGCTAAATAAACCCTAGAAACTTGAGTTAAAAATGTAGGTCTCAGGCTCGACACGGTTAGAACATGAGCGTGTTTAAAACCTTGTTATGTTGGGGAAGATCTGAGTAAAATGGTCAAGTGCTCGCCTAGAAGATTCAGTAGGAGGGACATGATCATGTCCCGATCTGTGCAGTGGTAGGGCACGATCATGTCAGGGGCACCAAGCACATGCCTCTTCCTCTTGAATCAAATTATCTTCTAGGTGGGTTTTTCAGCAGCAAGGACACCATCGTGTCAGGGACCATGTTGAGTATGAGAACATACTCCTACATGGATTTCTCACTAGAACATACACCAACTAAAATTTTCAGTGGAAGAGCACAAGCGTGCTCCACCTGTGTGCACAAGCGTGCTCCACCTGTGTCCAGCTTTGACACTTAGCACTTACAAAGCATTTTTCCTGTTTTCTTACTCGATTTCAGTCCAATTTGCATCAAGTCCCCTATTCCTACACAATAGCAGAAATACCCAGAATTGCACGGCACATGCAACAAGTATACTTGCGAACAAATGAAATGATGGATTTAGGGTATGAAAACATTTATATGAAGTGCACTCATCAACTGTTCAGTGTAGTTGTATCTATAAACTCATGTATAATTACAACAATCAAATCGTGAAAAAATCATATTCCTAAAATTTCATTAATTTCCAATTTCAAAATTTGTTCTCCAATAAAATGACAAATGTGGAACGTAGCTTTTAAATAAAATAAAAATCAACTTGATTAGTGCATTTCATATAAATGTTTTCATACCCTTTTCTTGTATTTATCATGTCTTCAAGCGTTTAGTTATTGTGATTCGGTGCTACTTTGGGTATTAGAGTGTATTTGTGCAGGAAAACAAGTCTCTATGCAAAAGAGCAGGATTCGGCCTAATTATAGTGCGAAAACATGAGAATCTATAGTACTCTCAGGCCCGACACAGTCTCGATATGACCGTGCATGCTCTACTGATAATTCTAGGCATTTTGTGAAAATGAGTACTGTAACAAATCACTGTAGCTGAGTACTGTAGCATTTTACAATAGCAAATCACTATAGCACAAATCTGGAGAAGAGACATGATCTATGTGCTCCTAGCACGATCGTGCTCGAGCCTGACAACCTCATGTCACAGAGCGTGTCATGCCTGGAAATTGTGTGATTCAATTGTTTAGACATTCCAGTGATTATCAATGGGCTTGACACGACTATGGGCAGGTAGTGTCGTGCACAAAAAGATATTTTTAAGTCAGATTTAGGGCATTCTTTGGGGGATCTTCTTCACCTTTCATCTTTCTTCTTGGAGGCCATTGCCATGGTCTTCCCCTTCACATTTATGGGGTCTGACTGATCTTTAGTGCTAGAGCACGAGTAGTGGCCGTACAAGAGAAGTGTGGCTAGGATATGGAGGTCGACATTGGAGGAGATCTTGAAGAGAAGGGAGTCTTATCTTCTTTCTTTAGATCTGTAGTTATTTTCTCCATGTTGCACCCATCCCTCAGGGGCTAATCGTCCATGGTGCCCCGGATGTTGAACTTTGATGCTTTGTATGTTTTGAACACTTTCTTCTAATGATCTACGGAGTTCTTTTGGTTTCTTGTGTTTAAACTTGTGTTTGCATATCTTGATGTGTTTGATTTACATAGTTGTTTAGGTAAAATTTGGTGTGTGGATGGCCACAGTTGTAGTTGCCTTATGTGATTATAAATGTTGTACCCTGTCCTGATTTAGACCTCGGGCCTATTTAGATTTTTATGCTTGTATTAGGGTAAAATGGTCATTTAGTAGTAGTGGCATTTTTGCATGTTTGCATAGTAGTTTTATGTCAAAAATCGGGGGCAATTCCGTCATTTGGATCCATTTCTATGATTTTTCTATTAAGAGGGCAATTAGGTCATTTCCTATTAAAAAAAAAAATGAAAATGAATGAATGAATGAGAAAAGCCTGGAGAGTTCTTTTCCTTCCTTGCTTCCTTGCTTCTTGTTCTTCTTGTTCGGCCGAGCATAAACTTAGAAACAAAAATCTTTCCGGCGAGAATTTCCGGCGACATTCAATACCAAACTTATTCCTCTCTCACTGCCGAATCCGGTAAGCCTTATATCCAATGTTTTTTTGTTTTGTATTTCACCCGTATTTCCTTGTTTTTTTAGAAATATAAAAAAATTTCGATTTCTCCATGAATATGATGATTCATAGGCTTAAATTGAAGCCAATGATTTATAATGCATGTATGAGAATGTTGTAGAAGAAAAATTTTTGATTTAGAGTTGTAAATTGGGAGAAAAACCATAGTATAAGGTTCGAGTTCATGTAGTAATTTCGAAAATTGCTGTAGCACCGAAAAATTTTTGAGCCTTATCCGGTATTTCTTTTGGTCCACATTGAAGCTCTTCTTACCCCTCGAACTCATTGGAACTAGTTTTACTCCATTCGAGATCGTTTGGATCCAAAAATGACGATGTTTTGCCCTAAAAACCCTAATATTTTGTATTAGACATGTATAATCGTATTTTTATACATTTTCTTGTGATTATCATTCTTATGTTCATTAAAAATTTGAATTCCTGCTTTTATCTAGGAGGCGAAGCGTCCTCCAAGGGGAAGGAGCTCGCCGATCAGTGAGTGCGTCTCAGGACGAGACGACTGGTTCTGTGAGTGGTTAAATTTATAATTGCATAGATTTAATAAGAGTACTAAAGTATTTCTTCATGTGTTTTATTACATAAACTTGATGATAAATTGACTTTCTTTGATATATATATATTTTGAGTACGAATTTACTTGAAATGGTTAAAAACTAGAATGCCTATACCTATTTATTTGAAAGAAACATGTTTACTTGCATTTCCGTATTTATATGCAAATGAGATATGGTTTGATGTACATTTCCGTATTTAAACATTGTATGATGGATTATTTGAATTGGAAGTTAGAAATAATTATGTTGTGGCATTTAGTTTTGATGGTGACAGATGGACTTTAGTCCGACACTCGCAGCATGTGGGGTTCCACGGTCCGGCTCGATGGGGAGGCGGGCGTGGTTAACCCCGGGTTTACCCCGGGTCAAGAGGCACGCGGAGCCATTGATGTGGGGTTCATGATGTGAGAAACCCGGGGTCACCACACGGGGATCTCAGTGGCCAACACCAAGGAAAGGCACCCTTTTAAATTTTAAAAAGTTTTAAAAACTCCTTGGTGGTCCCACAGCTAGTCGCGGCCACGATTAGTGTGGGAACTGTTTTAGGCCAGCCTGTATTTTTGGAGCTATGTTCATTATGTTTTAAAATGTTATTTGCTTTTACTATTGATGAATCTTGTGTTATTTGTTAATATGTTGAATACTTGGAACTGATTTTATATGCTATTATTATTTTTTTTAAATTACCATTTGAAATACTTTATCACTCTGTTACATCTATGCTGACACCACTCACTGGGTAACATCTGTTACTCACCACTCCCCTTTTTATCTTTTCAGACTGCGACGTTGGACAGAGTTGTGCTGTGCAGCAGTAGAGGTTTATCTGTACTTCTTATTTAGGTTTGTTATAGTATGCATGTACCCTCTATGGATCCACTAGACTTGACCTTATATGTGGTTCTTGTATTTATATTTTCGGGTTGTATCTTAAAACCCTGGTTTGTGCTGTTATTGTTGCTACTTGTGTTTAGGGTTCCTAGTACTAGGGAACCCTATTTGTGATATTTTATTATGTTGTCTTCTAGTTATATAATTGTGATAACAGGTTTATATTGAGCCTTACGGCGACCTGAAAGTGGGGCCGTTGTGGGACCCACTTCTTGTCGTCGTGGCGGTTGCCACGTGCCCGGTTAGGTTCGGGGCGTGACAATAAAACTCGATGTGTATGAATCCACAATTACCTTTGCAAACCTTGGTGTATTTGAGAACCATAGATGCAACATTGCTTTTGAGCACATGCAAGACCATAGAATTTACCCTGTATGTATAAGAGGTCAGTATGCATACGATAGCTCATAGAATCATCTCAGGGTATTGCTCTCTTGTTGTTTCTATCTCTGCGTCTCTCACATAGTTTTATTCCAGCCCTTAACTATCATCTTTTGCTTTTAGGATCTAGTTACCAACTATTATCAACCAGCTAGAGAATAGAAGATCAATTAGTACTTTGACTCAAGGCAATGTGGTTCGATAACCCTATCCCTTACAGGGTACCACTTTACTACTTGTTTGGAACCCCTGCACTCACGGAGAACACATCACAACTCAAATCAACAATAAATTAAAAGTTATGACTAATTTAGTGTAGCTGCATCTATAAAGTTATGTCTAGCTACAACATTCAGACTGGTGACACTAATCAGATTGTTATCCTTTAATTCATTTTGAATTTCAAAATTTGTCCTCAAACGAAAATATATCGTTGAACTTTTCTTTCAAATAAAATGGAAATCAAGTTAATTTAATAATAAATGAGAATGTTATGATTGATCCAGCATAGCTGCATCTATGAACTCATGTGTCGCTAAACCAATAAGACCAGTGATCAAAATCAGATTACTAACCTATTATTCTTTTGAATTTCAACATTTAAACTTCATCAAGAAGATTGACATTGAACTTAGCTTTGAAATAAAATAAAAATCAACTCGATTGGTCAATAAATTAGAAAGACATGAGCCATTCAGCGTAGATGCATCTAGAAACTCATGCATATCTACAATAATCGGACCAATGTGACAAATCGGATTTCTAACCTATCATCCTATTTGAATTTCAAATTTATCCTGGATGGAAAAAAATAGATGCTGATCGTAGTTTTAAAATAAAATAAAAATCAAGTCAATTGGAAACTAAATTTCAAAGTTGGTATTGATTCAGCTTTGCTGCATCTATAAAGTCGTATGTTGCTACAACATTCAGGCCTGTAACACAAATCAAATTGCTAACCTATCATTTAGTTCTAATTTTAACATTTATCCTTAATCGAAAATATAGATGTTGAACTTGTCTTTCAAATAAATGAAAATAAACTTAATTGGATGATAAATTAGAAAGTTATGACTGATTCAAAGTAGATGCATCTATAAACTCATGCTTACCTTCAACAATTTGACCGGTGATACAAATAAAATTGCAAAAATATTATTTTTTTTAGTTTCAAAATTTGTCCTTCATTGAAAAGATAGTTGAACGTAGATTTCAAATAAAGCCAAAATCAACTCAATTGAATAACAAATTAGTATGTTATGATTGATTCAGCATAGCTACATCTGTAAACTTTTATGCAGCTACAACAATAAGACCTGTGACAAAATTACACTGCTAACCTGTCATTCATTCTGAATTAAATATTTATTCTTCATTGAAAAGATATATGTTGAACTAAGCTTTAAAATAAAAAAAAATAAACTTAATTTTGTAATAAATTAGAAAGTCATAACTGATGTGTAGCTACAACAATTAGACCATTAAATAAAATCAGATTGCAAACCTATCATTCAATTTGAATTTCAAAATTTGTCCTGCATGGAAAAAATAAATGTTGAACTTATCTTCAAATAAAATAAAAATCAAGTCAATTAGACTATAAATTGGAAAGTTATGACTGATTCTGTGTAGCTGCATCTATAAACTCATGTGTAGCTATAATAATATAACTGGTGACAACAATTAGATTGCTAACCTATCATTCATTTTGAATTTCAAAATTTTTCCTCCATCAAATAAATAGATGTTGAACTTAGAGTTCAAATAAAACAAAAATCAAGTCAATGGCACAACAAATTTGAAAGTTATGACTGATTTAGAGTTATTTCATTTATAAACACATGTGTAGCTACAACAATCAGACCAGAGACAAAAATAAGATTACTTACTTGTCATTTATTTTGAATTTCAAAATTTAAATTGCATGAAAAAGATAGATGTCAAACCTAACTTTCAAATAAAATAAAAATCAATTCAATTGGATAATAAATTAGAATGTTATGACTAATTCAGCGTTGCTGCATTTGCAAACTCATGTGTAGCTACAACAATCAGAACGGTGATAGAAACCAAATATCTAACTAGTCATTCATTTTGACTTTAAGAATTTGTTCTCCATCGAAAGGATAGATTTTTAACTTAGCTTTTAGATAAATAGAAATTAACTCAATTGGGCAATAAATTAAAAGGTTATAACTAATTCAGCTTAGCTGCATCAATAAACTCAAGCGTAAGTACGAAAATCAGTTCTATTACACAAATCAAATTCGTAACCAGTCATTCATTTTGAAATTCAAAATTTGTAATTCACAAAAAAGATATATGTTAAATATAGGTTTTAAATAAAATAGAAATCAAGTTAATTTTACATGATTTAGCATAGCTGCATCCATAATATCACCTGTAGCTACAACAATTAGATTGCTAAACTGTCATTCATTTTGAATTTCAAAATTTATCCTGCATGAAAATGATAGATATTGAACTTATCTTTTAAATAAAATAAAAATCAAGTCAATTGGATAGTAACTTAGAAAATTATGAGAGACTTAGCTAAGCTACATCTATAAACTAATGCGTAGCTACAACAATTAGACTGATGACACAAATATGATTGCTAACCAGTCATTCAATTTTAATTTCAACATTTATTCTCAATTGAAAAAATAGATATTAAACTTATATTTCAAGTAAAATCAAAATCAACTCAATTAGACAATTAATTAGAAATTTATGACTGAGTGAGCATAGCTATATCCATAAACTCATGTGAAGCCACAACAATCAGTCTGGTGACAAAAAATCATAATGCTAACCTATCATTCATTTTGAATTTCAAAATAAGTCCCTCAATAAAAAGATAGATGTTGAACTTAGCTTTGAAGTAAAATAAATATTAACTCAATTGGATATCAAATTAGAAAGTTATGCCTAATTAAGCATAGCTGCATATATAAAGTTATGTGTAGAGACATCAGTCAGACCGTTGACACAAATCAGATTGCTAACCTGTCATTCATTTTGAATTTCAAAATTTTTCCTCCGTTGAAAAGATATTTGTTGAACTTAGCTTTTAAATAAGATTGCTAACCTATCATTCATTTTTAATTTCAAATTTTGTCCTTCATCAAAAAGATAGATGTCGGACTTAGCTTCAAAATTTAACAAAATTAATTCAAATGTATACTAAGTTAAAATTTTATGACATATTTATCATAGTTGCATCTATAAAGTCATGCGTAGCTAAAACAATCAGACCTATGACAGAATTCATAAAGCTAAACTATCATTTATATTACATTTTAAAATTTGTACTGTATGAAAAAAGGTATATGTTGACTTAGCTTTCAAATAAAGTCAAAATAAACTAAAGTTGGACAATAAATTAGAAATTTATGAGCGACTAAGCACAGCTGCATTTATAAACTAGTGTGTAGCTACATTAATCAGATATGTGTCACAAATCAAATTCCTACGCAGCCATTCATTTTGAATTTCATAGTAAAACAAAAATAACCTCAATTGGACAATAATTAGAAAGCTATGACTGAATCATCATGGTTGCATCTATAAACTCATGTGTTTGTACAACAATCAGACTGGTGACACAAATTAGATTGTTAACCTATCATTCATTTTGAATTTAAAAATTAGTCCTCCACTAAAAGTATAGATGGTGAAGTTACATTTCAAATAAAATAAAAATAAACTCTATTAGGAAATAAATTAGAAAGTTATAACAAATTCAACATAGCCGCAACTATAAACTCATATGCAGCTAAGACAATCAGACCTATGAAAAAAATCAGACTGGTAACCTGTTATTAATTTTGAATTTCAACATGTGTCTTCCATCGAAAAGATAGATGTTGAACTTTGCTTTCAAATAATACATAAATTAGTTCAAGTAAACAATAAATTAGAAAGTTAGAAAGTTATGTCTAATTAAGTGTAGCTGCATCTATAAACTCATTTGTAGCTAAGACAATGAGATCGGTGACACAAGCTAGATTGCCAACATGTTATTCATTTTGAATTTAAAAATTTGTCCTCCATAGAAAAGATAGATGTTGAACATAGATTTCATATAAAATAAAAAATCAACTCAAATGGACAATAAATTAGAAAGCCATTATTGATTCAGCGTAGCTACATCTATAAACTCCTGTTTAGCTACAATAATCAGATGAGTGACCAAAATAATATTGCTAAACTGATATTCATTTAAGTTTCAAAATTGTCCAGCTTCAAAAAGATAGATGTTGAACTTATCTTTAAAATAAATAAAAAATCAACTCAATTTGAGAATAAATGAAAAAGTTAGGACTGATTTAGCGTAGCTACATCTATAAACTCATGTGTAGCTACAACAATAAAACCTGTGGCAAAAATCTGATTGCTAACCTGTCATTCATTTTTAATTTTGAAATTTGCCTACTAACAAAAATATAGATGTTAAACTAAGATTTCAAATAAAATAAAAATCAACTCAATTGGATAATAAATTATAAAGTTGTGACTAATTGACAATAATACCTGCATCTATAAAGTCATGTGCAGCTACAACAATCAAACAGATGAAAAAAATTAGATTGCTAACTTGTCATTCATCTTGAATTTCAAAATTTATCCCACATAAAAAAGATTGAAGTTGAACTTAGCTTTTAGATTGCTAACTGAGTTGGACAATAAATTAGAAAGTCGTGACTAATTTAGCATAGTTGTATCTATAATTTCATGTGCAGCTATAACAATTATACCGCTGACAAAAAACAGATTGCTAACTTGTCATTCATTTTAAATTTCTAAAATTTTCCTAGATAGAAAAGATAGTTGTTAAAGTAAGTTTTGAAATAAAACAAAATTCAACTCAATTTTATAATAAATAAGAAAGTTACAACTGATTCAACCTAGTTGCATGAACAAACTCATGTGTAGCTATAATAATAAGACTTGTGAAAAAAAAATCATATTGCTAACCTGTCATTCATTTTGAATTGCAACATTTGTCCTCCATAACAAAGATAAATGTTGAAATTTACTTTCAAATAAAAAAAATCAACTAAATTTAATGTTAAATTAGAAACTTATTACTGATTCATCATAGGTACATCTATAAACTCATGTTTAGTTATAATAATAAGACCAACGAAACAAATTAGATTGCTTACCTGTCATTCATTTTGAATTTCAAAATTTATCTTCCATCAGAAAATGGATGTGAAACTTTCAAATAAAACAAAAATAAACACAATTGGATAATAAATTAGAAAGTTATTACTGATTCAGTGTAGGTGTATCTATAAACTCATGGGTAGCTACAACAATCAGATCGGTTATACAAACCAGATTGTTAACTTATCATTCATTTTTAATTTCAAAATTTATCCTACATCAAAAAGATAGATGTTGAACTTATCTTTCAAATAAAATAAAAATCAAGTTAATTATACAATAAATTAGAAAGTTGTGACTCATTCGGTATAGCTGCATCTATAAACTCATGTGTAGCTACAACAATCTGACCGGCGACATAAATCAAATTGCTAACCATTCAATTATTTTGAATTTCAATATTTGTCTTCCATCAGAAAGATTGATATCAAACTTTTCTTTTAAATAAAACAAAAATCAACTCAATTGGACAATAAATTAGAAAGTTAAGATTGATTCAGCTTAGCTGCATCTATAAATTCATGTGTAGCTACAGCAATTAAGCCGATGGAAAAATTTATGTTGCTAACCTGCCATTCATTTTAAATTTTAAAATTTGTCCTTCTTCAAAATGGTTGATGCTCAGCTATGTTTTAAAATTAAACAAGAATCAACTCAATTGGACAATAAATTAAAAGTGATGACTGAGCACATTTCATATCATATTTCGCATACCTATGATGCACTCTTTTTCTTGTCTTTTAGCACCTTTTGCTTATGAATGATGCTATTCTGGGTATGTTTGTTTTGTGTCACAGGATTTTATGGCTCAAAACATAGAATGAGTGAAATTAGGGACAAAATCAACCAAAGAAGACAATAAGTGTCTAAGTTAAGCACTACATAGTAGGGGCGTGCCATCTCCCCATGATTATCTCTGGATAGGAACTCCTCCGCTTTTCAGTTGTTGAAGCATGGGTGAAGCACAGGGGTGCTTTCTCTACATGATTATCTCTGAATAGGAGTTGCTAGTTCTTTCAACTGAAGCGCTATCTGAGTGCTCTTTTCATGTGTGTTCTCAAACTGAGCCTGGGAGGAGCACAACTGTGCTCTCCGCATGATTATTTTTGGATGGCACTTACCTCTCTTCGCTCAGAAGTTCCAAGATTAGCATGGTTTGAGCATGACCGTGCTAAGACTATGTTAAGCACAAAAAGTCTTTTTTAACTACCAGAATTAGGATTTTATGACGTCTTTTGTTCAGGAGTCTTCTTCTCCAGTAAGGAAGCTCTTAAGAGGATGATGATCAACCATCAAAACTTGATCTAAGGAAATCAAGGTCGAGCTAGAGACATCGGAGAAGTCAAGTTTGCCCATTCCTTACAAATCTTTATGTGCAATTGAAGAGATCTTCGTCGAAGGGGAAGTCATGATATGTCTTTCTTATTTTCATTTATTTTTCTCTCTCAATTCTATGAATTCATGAGGGGCAAACCATTCCATAGTGCCTTGGGAATATGAACTATGTTGTTTCTTGTACTTTAACTACCTGTTTCTAATGCCTATGGACTTCTATTATTTTCTTATGTTAATTCATGTGTTGCATAACTTGGCATGCTTGATTTTCATAGTTGTTTGAGTAAAACATTCCGTGTGTGGATTATTGTAGTTCTGATTGCCATGTGTAGTTGCAAAACTTGGCGTGTATGAAGCCCATAGTTATACTGGCAAAACTTGGCATATTTGAGAGTCGTAGATGCAACAAAGCTTTTTAGCACCCACAAGGATCTTAGAATGTACCTTGGTAGGCATTAGAGTCGAGTCGGTACCTCAAAC
Source organism: Dioscorea cayenensis subsp. rotundata (assembly GCF_009730915.1). Classification (NCBI taxonomy): domain Eukaryota; kingdom Viridiplantae; phylum Streptophyta; class Magnoliopsida; order Dioscoreales; family Dioscoreaceae; genus Dioscorea; species Dioscorea cayenensis. The sequence continues at coordinate 14,162,775 of NC_052472.1, read as the reverse complement.
ACATAGGAATCATCCCGGGCATTGCTCTCTTGTTATTGAAACTCAACCTTACTCTACATGGTTCTTCCATCCCTTTGTTCTTTATCTTTGTTAGTAGTTAATACCTTTATCACCGCAATTGGATAGACTGGATATTAGAGGATAAATTAGTACTAGACCTCCAGTCCTTATGGTTTGACAAGACTACCCCCTCATGAGTATGACTTAATTAATTGTAATGATCCATGCACTTGGTAGTCAAGTGTTTTTGCACCATTGAATGGGACTGCCATCTTTTAGGAAAATTAGGATTTTAGTGGTTTAGTCATTGTTTTTCTTGTTAATATCTTTGTGAATATCTCTTTTCATTTGTTGGATCATTCATCTTATCTTTCTTTTCTTTTATTACTTATGAATCTTAAGTTTATTTTGTCTATTTGATCTTGTGAAGGGACAAATATATGACCCAAGGAAGCACTTCATCTCCATTGGCAAGCTATGACTAGGAAGTTAAAAGAAACTTCCGAAGAAGAGTGAGGAAAGTCAATTTAAGCGAAACATGGTCTACGGAAGTGAGTATAGAAGTAAATCAGGAGGAGGAATTGGTAGGAAATTAACAATAAAGTATTATAGATTTTGCCTAACCAAACTCGGAAGGTGCGGGGCTAGCAATGTTCGTCCCCCTATTGTCGTCAACAATTTTGAGTTAAAGCCCAATTTCATTCAAATGGTGCAGCAAATGTGCTAATTTGACAGGTTTAAAGATGAAGACCGATATGTGCATTTGAAGAATTTTTTGGAAATCTATGATACTTTCAAGGGGAATAATGTGTCTGAGGATGTTGTTCATCTTAGACTCTTTCCATTCTTTTTATGAGGAAGGGACAAAGAGTGGCTAAGTTCCTTTCCCAAGGGTCTATCACCACATGGGAGCAGGTGGTCAAGGCTTTTCTCACATGATATTTCCCTCCAACGAAAATCACAAAGTTGAAGAGTGACATATCCTCCTTCCTATAGTTGGTGTCTGAATACTTGTATGATACTTGGGAGAGATAGAAGGAAATGTTGCGGAAATGGCCACAACAAGTAACATTGGAATGGATGCAAATCTAAATCTTCTATAATATGCTGAATAGTGCTATTAAGCAGATGCTAGATACAGCTTCTAGGGGATCTTTATGTAGTAAACAACCATGTGTGGTTTACTATTTGATTAAGAAAATGGAAAATAATGGTTATCAATGCAGTTTTGAGAGGAACAAGCCGGTAAAAGCTGTCAAACATTTATCAAGTGGATGCAATTACAACCTAGCAACTGATAATTGTTTGTATATGTAAGTTATTGAGTATGTTTTACTTATAATGAGCAATGATTTTATCAGTTCTTATGGCTCATTCGTGTGCTTTTTGTGTTCTTTTGTGTATTTATGGTTGTGGAGGCAATATAAGAAGAAAGGAAGCGAAAATAGGTCATGAACGTAGGTTTTGAGGATTCTCTTGTGTTGAACAAGTGTCAAGACATAAGCAGTGATCAAAGACATGAGGGTGTGTGCCAACTTCCAAGAGTGTGCAAATCTATCTAGAAATTGGAAGGACACAAACGCAGTCACAAAGCTTATATTCCAGCTTGTGCAGAGTATTTTAGAGTGTCATCAACACATTTGAAAGAAAAAAAATGATAAGACCTACCACATGGGTGTGTGCCCAACCATGTGGCCCAACAGTATAGCTATTGCTGTTCACGCAGTCTAAAATTCAAAAAAATTGTGAGTCCACATGCCTGTGTGAAAAATCCACATGGGCTTGTGAAATCCCGATTTTTGTTCTTTTAAAAGCCGCTTTAAAGCATTATGATGGGAGCTTTTTCTTATCTTTTAGGAGAAAGCGTGGCTATGGTTTGAAGGAGATTTTTGCTAGGTTTCAGAGTGTTTCTAGTCCGTTGAACATTGATTTCCTTTGAAGGAAAGTTATTGGAGGAGCTTTTGACGACATCGTTTTGGCAAGGTGTGTCCTAGGCTTGATGGAGGAGTCCTTAGAGAAGAAGAAGCAGCTCTTGGAAGCCATCATCACGGACAACAAAGGGGTTATTCTTATGAATAGTTTGCATTTATCTTTGATTTATTCTTTGATTTTGTATTGCTCCATGCAGTGGTAAACCCCTAGTTGATGCTTGGACATTTAAACCCTAGGATGATTTTTTTTCATTGATTTTTATTATGTTTTTTTAATTGAATTTTTAATTTAATTTCAATCTTGTATGCTTATGGGTTTGATTTTCTCTTAGAGTGACACTAGGGTTGAGAATCCATCAAGTCACCCTTTTGATGAGTGACTAATAAGTGCTTGTGTATTACTAATATGAAGTATTCTCATCTTACGATGAGCATTACTTTTATCAGGTTTTAGCGCTAATACATGTGTATTTGTGATACTTTTGTGCATGTAGGTTTGTGAAGCTAAGTATTAAGAAAAGAAGCCCAAGTAGATCATTAATGCACTACTTGGTGGAATCTTGGAAGGAACAAACGTGAAGACACAAGTTAGGTTCGAAGATACGTCAATGTGTACCAATCTCCATGTATTCAACCAATTACAATGAGTTGGAGGGGCATGAAGGCAGCCGTATTTGCGTATCCCGACTTGTGTATTGATAGCAAGATCTTCACCAATGAGGCTTTTTATAGAAGAAGCATCATGATCTATGGCATATACGTGTGCCCATTTATATTGCCTCGATGAAAAGTGTTGAATCGGGAGTGTTTTCGCGGGGGTACTGTAGCAGACATTGTAGAAATACACTGTAGTAGTTACTGTTTACAACCGGCCGAAAATCAGGATTCCAGAGAATCCACATGAGCATGTGGAAAATGCACATGCCCACGTGGAAATTCCATAGGGGATTGTGAAAAATCCACAGGCTGGTGTGGATGCCCGATTCCAGCACTATTTAAGCCGTTATTCAGCCCAATTTTTGGGGCCATATTTCATCCTTCTCTCGAACTTTTCTCCATCTTTTGTGAGGATATTGGCTAGGGTTTAGAGAGGATTTTGGCAAGTCTTTGGAGTGGTCCTATGGATTTGACACCGCACTTCTCTATTAAGAAGGTTATTGGGGGAGCTTTTGTCGTCATTGATCCGGCGAGGTATGCCCTAGGACGGATCAAGGGGACCTTTGGAGAAGAAGAGGCTTTTGATTTCATTATTAATTGTATCTTGCTCCATGGAGAGCTAAACCCCCGAGTGGGTACTTAGATTTTGTAAACCCTAGGATGTTTTTGTTTCATTGACCTTTTATTTTGCTCTCCTTAATTGATGTCTCTAATTGAGTTCTAATCTTGAATCCTTGTTGAATGATTTCTCCACTAGAGTGAGTCGAGAGGTAAGGGAGCGTCCCCCTTTCTCTTCCGTTGTTATTTATCCTACCTCCACATTCCAAGAGTTCTTTGCTGTCATAGTAGAGTGAAAGGGCTAAGCGATGAACTTGGCTGGGGCTTAGTTGCGCGAGCAACAAAATGAAGCGTTGAAGTGACTTTAGCACCTGGGGCTTAATCTTACTAGGGATCTTTCGCCTGAACTAAAAGGTTAGATCTGCACATAGGAATAGAGTTTATCCCCTGGAATCCCTAGAGCGTCTTGCAACTTTACATAGTGTGAAGGTGTTCAGACTGTTTCATTTGTCCACTAGGGCATAGTGTAGAGTTAGTCACGGTTGACCTTAGGTTTGGGACCTTGTATTCAAGGATGTCCATGACTCATTAAGCATCAACTAAGAGACATAATAGTTGGTCTTCCACTTGAAACATTAATCCTAGGATGAGCATTGTCCGAGTACCCCATTTCTATCGATTGCCTTTCCTCTCACTTATTTGTGCCTCTCATTCTTGTTTCTTTTATTTCCATTTACATTACATCTCATCAACATAATCATTGTTCATCTTCACTTGGTTAAGTAGCAATCTTAGTATTTTTATTCCCATCTCCTTGTGGATATGATACCACACTCAGTTTTACGCCAGGCCCTTAGTTTTAGGCATACAATCTAGCATTGTACGACCCCTGATTGTAGCTCAAACTTTTGAGCTAAAGCCAGCATTTATCGAGATGATACAGCAGCCGGCACAGTTTAATGGTTTGGCCGTTGAGGATCCAAACAACCACATAGAGAACTTTTTGGAGGTGTGTGACATGCTAAAGATCAATGGTGTTACAGATGATGCTATCAAATTGAGGGCTTTTGCATTTTCCTTGAAGGGGAGAGCGAAGCAGTCGCTACACTCATTACCTAGAGCATCAATCACTGCATGGGAGGAGATGGTGGAAGTTTTTCTTGCTGGATATTTCTCTCCCAGAAAATCTGCAAAGCTTAGGAATGAGATTTCTTCCTTCTTACAAATGGAATTGGAGTCTCTATTTGAGATATGGGAAAAGTTCATGGAACTCCTCTGAAAATGTCCTCAACATGGGTTTCAAGAGTGGATGATCATTCAGACTTTTTATAATGGTTTGAACCCAAGTACAAGAAAGTTACTTGATGCAGCAGCGGGAGATACCCTAGGTAGCAAGATCCCCGGAGAAGCCCGACAGTTAATTGAAGAAATGGGTTTGAATAGGAACCAATGGAATGCTAAGGAGAAGAAGAAAGTAGTCGGCATCCATGAGATTGATGCGGTTACATCGTTCGTGGCCCATGTGGAGGTATTGAGTAAGAAGTTAGACACTCTAACTTCTCCTTGATTGGCAGTCGTAACGAGTTATGATGGATGTGGAGGGGGACATTCCCTATCCGATTGCCCGATAGCCTTTAGTGGTACATCCTCCATTGAGCAAGTTGACTTATAGCAACACCTGCAATCCTGGTTGGAGGAACCACCCAATTTTGTCCTAGAACAACCAAGGGCAACAAAAGGTGACGGCATCACCGGGTTTACAACAAGAAGCCCCGAACATGGAGAACTGAGTTTTTGGCTTGGAAACCCGAGCGACCAACTTAGAGAAAGCCTTGACTAGATTTGTGCAATCATCGGATACACGGTTTCAATCGGTCGAGGCTACACTTCGCAACCACACCGCTTCATTGCAGAATTTAGAAAATCAAGTGGGGCAAATTACGAAGTCTCTATCGGATAGACCACAAGGAAACTTGCAGAGTAACACCGAGATGAACTTGAGAGAACACATGAAGGCGATCACTTTGAGAAGTACTCGTAAGGTCGAGGGTAGGCTTGCAAGTGAGAAGACCAATGTTGAAGCACCCGAGGTAGTGGAGGTTGAGGAGAGAGCTAACAAATAGAAATAAGTGGCACCCTACCTTACAAGCCAAGAATCCTTTATCCTTCAAGATTAAAGAATGACCAAAATGATGAGCAATACAAGAAGTTCTTAGATCTATTCAAACAATTGCACATCAACATTCCTTTTATGTAGCTGTTCTCTAAAATGCCTCAGTATGCAAAGTTCTCGAAGGGCCTTTTGACCAACAAGAGGAAGTTGGAGGAGAGTGCAACGGTGATCTTAGATGCCTCTTGTTTAGTGGTGTTGCAAAAGAATATGCCGAACAAATGGAAAGACCTCGGAAAAATTGTGATTCCATGTAACATTGGCAATTTGGGTGAAGAGATATCATTGGCGGATTTAGGGGCTAGTATTAACGTCATGCCATACTCTTTATTGCAATTGGTGGACCAAACGGTGAAAAATCCGAGAGGCATCATTGAAGACGTGCTTGTCAAGGTGGACAAGTACATATTTCCTGTAGACTTCATAGTGTTGGATGTTGATGAGGATGTAGATGTTCATTTGATACTTGGGAGGCCATTCTTGTGCACTTCAAAGGCATTTATTGACATGGACGACATGGAGTTAACACTGAGGGTTGGAAATGACAAACATACCGCCTTGCCGAAGCCATGCGACATTCTCTTGACTTTGATGATACTCAATATTTTCTTGATACTGCCTATGAACTAACAATGAATATGTGCATGAAGTGATGAATCTGGACCCGTACGAGGGGTTACTAGACCAAGAAGTGGAGAATAAAGATGTAATGATGCTGGGTCTAAAGGAGAAGGTACCATCTACTCTGGTGATCATGAAGAAGATGCTCTGGAAGATGAAGCGAGCAAGGAGACGGTACAAGAAATGCCGCGAGGCTGTTGGGGATGCGTAAGAATAGAACGGGGGTAACGATCCCTCAAGTGGTGATAAGCTCGATAACTCTCCCTCTACCTTCAGAAGACTATGTTCATCTTGCTTCCAAGTTATTGGTAAGAGGGAAACCTTCATCTATGAGCCCATGTGGACACGGCCATGTGGATGACCCTCTGATAACCAACGGGCATGGATTATTTCCACATGCCCGTGTGGAACTCTGCAGAAGAGTTCTCTTCCATCCCGAGAATACACAGGGGAGTGTGAGTGCCCTTGTGAGTCTAGTCCTGTGAAGGTTGATAAGTGCTTATGCGATAAGAATGCGAAGCGTTCTTTCCTTATGATGAGCATTACTTTTGTCAGGTTTTAGCACTAATACGTGTGTATTTATGTACTTTTAGGCAGGGTGGGTTGTGAGGCCGATTATTTGTGAAAGAAGCTATTGTAGATCATTTTACGCATTATTTGGAGGAGATCTTGAGAAGGCTCAAACGCGGAGACATGAGTTGGGTTTAGAATGCTATAATGTGTGCCAACCTCTTTGTAATCGACCTACGTCAATGATTCGGAGGGTCACGAAGGCAGTTACATCCTAGTATTCCGGCTTGTGTATATTTAGCAAGATCTCCACCAACATGACTGTTTATTGAAGAACCAAGACTATCTACGACGCGAACGTGTGCCCGTTTATGTTACCTCGATGAAAGCATGGATTCAAGAGTATTCTCGGGCCGTTACTGCAGCAAGGTACTGTAACAATCACTGTAACAAATCCCTGTAGCAAGTATTGTTCACAGCCGGCTGAAGAAGGAGCAAAACAGAGGAGCTACATGCCTATACATTAATTCCACATGCCCGTGTGGAATATTCACAAGGGCGTGTGGAATCCCGATTCCAACCTTATTTAAGGCCGATTTCAGCCCCGATTTCAACATTCTTTTCTCCATCTTTTTCCCAACTTGAGAGAGGGTTGTGGCTAGGGTTTTGAGAGGTATTGGCTAGGAATTTGGAGAGGTTCTATGGCTTTGATATTGTCATCTCTTTGAAGAAGGTTGGTAAGGGAGCCTCCGACTGATTGATTCGGTGAGGCGTATCTTATACTGGACAAGGGGATCTTGCGACGAGTAGAGGACTCTCCACAAGACCATCGTTATGACTATCGAGGAATTTTCCTATGGATTGTTTTCTTTTACATTTGATTTCATTATTGTTTGTATTATGCTCCATGGACAGCTAAACCCCTAGTGGATACTTGGGTATTTGTGAACCCTAGGATGTATTAGTTTCATTGAATTTTTTTATTATGCTTTCAATTAAATGATGTTATTGTGAGTTTCAATCTTGAATGTTTGATTGTTTGAATACTCCCTTAGAGTGACACTAGGGTTGAGAGTTCATGTGGTAACCCTTGTGAGTGAGTTACACACCACTAGAGTTAGACAAATCTTGATTGGAGAGGGTTGAGAGGGTGAGTCGAGAGGTAAAGGAGCGTCCCCTTTTCCCTCCAGTGTGATAGATTCTAACTCCGTTCCTCGAGTTCTTTGCAGCCATAATAGAGCGAATGAGCTAAGGAATGACCCTCCGCTGGGGCTTAGTTGCGAGTGCAACGGAGTGAAGCGTTGAGGTGATTTTAGCATCTAGGGCTTAATTGTGGTTAGGGACCTTTCTTCTGGACCAAAGGGTTAGGTCTACAATTAGGAAGAGATTTATCACTTGGAATCCCCAAAACTTAATGCAATCCTTCTTACGAGTGCGAGGTTGAGAGATTGTTTAACCTCTCCTCCAGGACATGTAGAGGATTAGTATTGGTTAACCCTAGATTTGGGGCCATGCATTAAAGGATGTCCCTGACTCACGATTGCTTTAGTTAGGAAGCATAATAGAGAATTCTTGCACTTGAAACGATTTTCCTAGGCGGATCAATACCCGGGTACCCCATCTTTATCGATTGTGTTACCTTCTCCTTTACTTTAGCTCTCTTTCGGGTTGTTTTACTTTTGAGAATTGAATCTTATCACACATATCACTATTCATCATTCATATAGTTAAGAAGCAAATTAATTATTTTTATTCCCTTTTCCCCGTGGATAAGATACCCCACTCACCTGGGATTTATTACTTCGACAACTCCGTGCACTTGCGGGGAGCCCTATCAAAGGTCCACGCCGGTGTGGAATTTCCGCACAGGTGTGTGAAACACTTAAATAGTTTTTCTCAGGTTGGACAGAGGAGCCATAGGGGTGTGCGTCTGTCCTTGTGGGTCAGGCCCACGGGCATGGGTAATTTCCATACGCCCGTGTAGATGCATTCAGAAGCATTGAGTGTTATCCCGAGAGCATACAGGGGCATGTGTCTGACCCTGTGGGTCTCTCCTGTGGAGTCACACGAACGTGGGTAATTTCCACACGCTCGTGTGAATGTACAGAAATGCAAGAGCTATGGGTTTTCTTTAAAATCCCTTCGTTCTTCTTCATTCTCACACTCCCAATTACTCACAAAACACACCTAAACCTTTTCCCGACCTCACAACATTGATTTAGAGAAGTTTACTCGAGTTTTCTGGCCGAATTCAAAGTTTTAACTTTATTTCATCGATAACCCTTAATTCTATCTTTCTTTGTTATATATGATTTTAATCAATTAGAATGGTGAATGTTGCTTTGTTTCTACAATTAGATGGCTATTTCATGTTTAGAAAGAGTTTAGAAATGATTCTAACATGTATTGTTGGAGTTTTAGCATACAACTGTGCTACTTTCACGGCACGTGGACCGACACGGGCATGTGGAATTTCCACACAACCGTGTGGATTTCTGCAACATTAATCCTACGAGTTTATTTGATCGATTTCCTTTTAAATTCTTACGGATATGACACCTAGGATGAAGACCGAGGCCAGCAAACATCTCAGAGAACACTCTCCTGAGACAGAGCACATAGAGTTCGCTATTCCCGAGTGTCCGGCTCAGTTTGAGCGATTGTTGAAGCTTAGGTTTGGACAGACTTGCTTCCTAGATACGAGCGTATTACGAGATATACAGATAGGGAGATGAGTTGGCAGATGAGGTAGAGGATCTCATCTCAGTGGGAGGTTGGAGACAGTTACTATTGATTAGAGAGCTTGTCATCCATGCGCTTACACTCGAGGTGCTGTCATCATTCGAGTTTGACATTTCTTATGCTAGATTTGACAGTGTTGACACTATATAATTTAGAGCATTTGGACATCACTACAGTATTAGTGTGACACATTTTTTGATCCTGGTTGGACTATATGAGGAGGCATTCACAGATACTGAGGAGTACGCTAAGTTACCAACAGATTATCCTGGCTCCTTGACCCGGTAGAGAGTGTATGCAGTGTTATGCGGTCAGGGCCAATATTGACTTGTATATTGATACTTGCACGCCATTATGAGCAGGTCGGTGAACGGCCGTGGTGATAGTACCGTCGTCCTTAGCCGGTAGAAGCTTCTATACCTCTATTCGATGGTTCAGGGCACACCGATTCATCTGGGACACATTGTAGCCAAGTACCTGAGGCATCAAGGGCAGTACACAAGGGCAGTAGTGCTTTTCTCAGGCCCATACATCACTAGGCTCATCTTGGGGATGGGTTAACTGGACATGATTCGAGGTGCCGAGAAGGCGAGTGTACCTACCATCCGTAGTATAGAGACACTGAGATTGATGGGATTAGCACGCAGGTATAGCTTTGGGGTGTATATATTGGCTACACTTGCACCAGAGGTTGCAGAGGAAGGAGATGACGATATTGAGGGTTCTTAGCCAGTCCCCTTAGCCTCAGTCCGCTCTGATGGAGACCGAGGCACCTTCTACAGCATAGAAGCCACCTTATACGTATGTTCTCTTCCTCTCGAGCTCATGATCATTTTGAGAGGCTTGAGAGTGTGGTAGGGGTGCTATGGACCAAGATTGCTGAGGTTTATGCGACACAGACTGCGTAGTATACAAAGTTCATGGCACGTTTCGTCATTCTACAGCAGATACTTAAGTGAGACGTCACCTCACCCTTTATCATGAGACACCTGACCCCTCCGACACCTCCAGCACCATCATCACCGGTTCATGCACCGATCGATCAACCTATTCCATCTCCGCTAGCAGCAGTAGAGCCGACCACGGATGACACCGACGCTTGAGGCATCTTTTGCTTTTTATTTCTTTTATTTTCTTGTATTTAGGAGATGATTTGGTAAAGGTCCTTGCTCAGTTTAGTTCATTTAGGGAAGGATAGAGGCATGAAATTTTTTCATTGGGGTTTTCAAGCGTAACCTATGAAATTTGTGAGACAGAAAATTCATAAATTATTGAAGTTCATCCAATCTCACAAGATCAAGAAACGAGTTTAGAGAAAAAAATCTCCGAACATGATTCAAAACAATTTGAAGGGATTGATAGACTAAAGGAGAATTGGTTGTGACTATCCATTGAAGACCCACTTGACTTTGAGCTCAAAACTTTGCCTGAACATTTGGAATATGCCTTTTTGGCGGAAGGATCAAAGGTCCGTGTAATCGTAGCTTTCAAATATCTCCACATCCCAAAAGGATAAAGCTTGTAACCATGTTGAAAGAGATATAAATCTGCCATTGCTTCAAAAATTTATGATATAAAGGGCATCAATCCTTCTTTTTGCACTCATAAAATCCTAATGAAGGATAATTACAAATCAGTGATTGAACCTCAACGTAGACTAAACCAGAGTATGAAGGAAGTTGTTAAGGCAGAGGCTGTAAAGCTATTGGATGCAGGGATTATTTATCCAATCTTCGACAGTGGTTGGGTAAGTCTGACTCAAGTAGTACCCAAAAAATGAGGGATGACAGTGGTAAAAAATGAGCAAAATTAATTAATCCTAACTAGAACAATTACAAGTTGACGTGTGTGCATTGATTATAGGAGGTCAAATAATGTAACTCAAAAGAATAACTTTTTGTAGTTATTTATTGATCAGATGTTGGAGCGATTTACAAGGCATAACTTTTACTACTTCCTTGATGGTATGTCAGAATATTTTCAGATTCCTATTGTACTAGAAGATCAAGAGAAGACAACATTTACTTGTCCCTATGGCACTTTTACTTATAGAAGAATGCCTTTCAGATTGTGCAATGAACTGACGACATTCCAACGTTGCACGACTGCTATTTTTGATGATCCTTTAGATGTATCATGGAGGTTTTCGTGGATGACTTCTCAGTGTTTAGTGACTCCCTCCATATTTTTTCAAAAAACTTGGAGAAATTCCTTGTGACATGTGAAGAGACAAATCTTGCTTTAAATTGGGAGAAATGTCATTTTATGGTCCAAGAAGGCATTATTCTTTGGAATAACATTTCACAAAATGGAATGGAAGTTGATAGGGCAAAAATTGAAGTCATTGATAAGCTTCCTCCACCAACAAATGTGAAAGGAATTCATAGTTTTTCTGGGGCATGCTGGGTTCTACAGGCACTTCATTATGGATTTCTCAAAGATCACCCAACCGTTGATGAAGTTTGCTCATTTTGATTTCAGAAAGGATTGCTTAGTTTGCTTTTAATTTGCTGAAAGAGAAATTGGTGCATGCACTGATTTTGATAACACCAGATCAAAACATACCTTTTGAGCTTATGTGTGATGTAAGTGACTATGCAATTGGAGAAGTCCTAGTGCAGAGGAAGAACAAGCAGTTCCAACCGATATATTATGCTAGTAAAACTATCACAAGTGCTCAAGTGAATTACACCACCACAGAGAATGAGTTATTAGCAGTTGTGTTTGCTTTTGGGAAGTTTAGAGCATATCTCATCTTATCTAGAGTCACTGTGTTTACAGATCATTCGGCACTATGTTATCTCATGAGCAAGGCTGATGCAAAACAAAGGTTAATCCATTGGGTGTTACTTTTGCAAGACTTTGACATGAAGATTAAAGATAAGAGAGGTATTGAAAATGTAGTTGTAAATCATTTATCTTGGTTAGAGGTTTGTGAAGTACAAGTGTCATCAAATCAGGAAATTAATAACTCTTTCCCTAAGGAGCATTTGTACGCAATACAGAATTAGGCATCAAATGAAGCTCCATGGTTCGCAGACTTTGCAAATTATTTGTCAAGGAAATTTCTCAAGCAAGGACTTACATTTCAGTAAAAGAAAAAGTTCTTCAGTGATTAAAAGAATTACTTTTGGGAAAATCCTTTTCTCTTCCAAATCTGTGCAGATCATGTTGTCCGAAGATGTGTTTCATGAGAGGAAGGATGGAATATTCTTGCACATTTTCATTTAGGACCTATTGGATGTCATTATGCTTCAAGTATAACTACTGAGAAGGCATTGACAGTAGGGTTTTATTGGGCAACATTATTTCAGGATGCACATCAATTTGTTCTCCGTTGTCATAATTGTCAGAGAGCATGAAACTATTCTAGGCATGATGAAATACCCTAAAACCCGATGTAGTTCTGTGAAGTTTTTGATGTTTGGGCTATTGATTTCATGGGACCATTCACGAGATCTAACGATGATAAATATATCCTAGTCATTGTAGATTATGTGTCTAAGTGTGTCGAAGCTCAAGACCTATCTACTAATGATGCTACAACTATGGTTAAATTTTTAAAGAGACTTTTTGCCCGATTTGCAACACCCCGCATTATCATCAGTGACAAAGGAACCCACTTTTGCAACACTAAACTTGAAAACATACTGGGCGATCATGGCAATGAATTTTGATCTTGGTAAGACTTGGGAACAAAGGATGCTCCATCTTAATGTGTTGGATGAATGGAGATAGAAAGCATATGAAAATACGAAAATTTATAAAGAAACGATTCGGAGTATAAGCATATCAAGATACTAAAGGATTTCAAGGTAAGGGATCAGGTTCTATTGTTCAATCCTCACTTGCGGTTATTTCCTAGAAAGCTCAAATCCAGATGGTTTGGGCCATACATTGTAACTCAAGTATCACCAACTGGAGCTATTGAGATCACCCATCGAGAGAACGGTACATTTAAAGTTAACGGGCACCAACTCAAATTGTATTTTGGTTGTGAAGTGAGTAATGATGACATGGAGGTATTTTTCCTTCAGTAACCCCCTTGATGTAGCACAGGTACTTCATGCTCATGACGTAAAACAAGCGCTTTTTGGGAGGCAACCCAAGTTTTCATTGTTTTTCTAGGTTTTAGTTAATTTTTTGCAGTAATAATTGCCATAGAGTCGATGCTTTCAATCTTTATTATGGTTGCTGTGTTTCTTTTTTATCTTTGATGTTTTATCATGGTTTAATGTGATTGGCGAGGTTTTAAGTTGTTTGATTGTGTTTGCACAAGTATATGGTCATTGCTATTTTGTATTTTCCAGAGTCTGCAATTCATACTAGTGTTTCAGAATTTTTTCTACAGAATCTGTGTATTTTTGAACTTATCCTGGGAAATCACATGGCCGCTGGCATTTTCACATGCCCATGTGGTTGCATTCAGACTTATTTTTCTAAATCTAGAGAGTTCATAGGGATGCCCTGTGACCTCCCCTATGTTTCTAGATGGGTATTTGGAATTTTGTACTACTCCTCTTGTTGATCCTTCCTCACTTTCACAGGGTAGGAAAGTTTGCGTTGGTATTCTGGTAGGTCTATTTTCCCTTTACCTCATTCCTTCTCTTTCTCATCATTGTTAACTAGAGTTTTAAGGTTACAATCAACTGTCTGACTTACTCTTAGTTGAGGCTCAACATTCTCAAGCTCTAGTTCTTTTATAGTAAGGCCTTGAAGTTGCTTGCCACTTATCAAAGTTACGGCCTTGAGCGATTCCTTAGGATTGACTTCTATGTTGCTCGGAGAAAACCTGGAAGTCTTTCCGTAATCAATTTGAGCATATGTGCGATGTGGTGTTTAGGTTTCTCACAGTGGCATTGGTGTTCCTCATCATTTCCTTATGCCCTTGAAGACGAACCTCATTATACTTGATGTGCTAGGTCAATAAAGCTGTAAGTTTATTAGAGGGCCCTAGTAGAGGAGATGGTTTACACACTTTGTTATGAGGGCCTACGTTGTTATTATGGCCCTTGGCCCTGCCCTGGTTGGCTCGAAGAAAAATTCGGGTGATTCCTCTAACGCGCATTGTAGGGGTTACTATATGGGTTGTTCTGATATCTTCTATTCTGCCTAATGAAAACTACTTGTTCATTTTTCCCTGCACCCATATCAGAAGAACAAGAATCACCAAAATCAGCTTAGGATCCCCAACTGTCACAGGAAGGCCTAGAAGCCTGAAAGATCAACAACATATCATCTAATGTCTTTATGATCGTCTCAACCTGTGCTGCAAGAGTAGTGATGGCATCCACTTGATAGATCCTGGCTACCTTCACCGGGTTGTTCCTTTCATAACTCCGTTGATGATCATTGCTTGCCATTTCCTCAATGAAACTATAAGTGCCATTTGGTTGTTTACTACATAACAATCCTCTTGAAGCTGCATCGACCATCTGTTTGGTGGCACAATTTATTCTATTAGAAAAAACATGGATCAAAATCTATTCCATTATCCCATGCTGTGGCATTTCCTCAACATCTCCTTATACCTCTCCCATTTGTCATACAAGGATTCTGACTCGAACTGCAGGAATGAGGAGATATCACTCGTCAACTTCGTAATTTTTTATTGGAGGGAAATATCTTGTAAGGAATGTCTCGGCCATCTAGTTCGTTGTTGTTATGAACCCTTGAGGCAGGGAATTTAGCCATTGCTTAGCCGTTCATCGCACTGAGAACAGAAAGAGTTTAAAAGGAACAACATCCTTAGACACATTGTTCGCCTAGAAAATATCATAGATTTCCAAGAAATTCCTTAAGTGTTCATACGATCTTCATCCTGGAACACATCAAAGTGTCATACCTACTATACCATTTGTATAAAGTTGGGTTTCAACTCAAAGTTGTTTACTGCAATAGGGGGATGAACAATACTAGACCCCACTCCCTTTTAGTTTTAGCTGGACAAAGTCCGAGATACTTTGTTGCTATTGATTTTCGACCATTTCTTCTTCTTGATTCACTTCTATATCACTCCCCATACCTTATCTCACTTAAGCTAACTTGCCTAAATCTCTTAAGAAAACATCTTTCAACTTCAGAATCAAGGTTCACCAAAGGAGATGAGGTACTTCCTCGGGTCATACAATTGTTCCTTCACGAGATAGGGTAGAAAGAATTAGCTCAATATTCAAAAGTGTGACAAGCACAAATAAGAATAATGAATGATTTGAGGAAAACTAAAGGTGATATATACAAATATTAACAGAATAAACAAAGGCTAAATTATCACAATCCTAATGTTCCTAAAAGATGTCAGTTCCGACAACGATGCCAAAAACTTGATGTACTCTGCGCAAGTGCACGGATCTTTACAAGTAATACAGTGGTACCCTGTGAGAGATAGGGTTATCAAACAAGAGGGACAATACTTGTAATACTAATTACTCTTCCAATGTCTAGCAAATCACATAATTGGTTGAAGAATAACAAAAGATGGCAAAAGGAAAAAAGATAACTATGTAATCAACAGGTAGACTATGATCGAATTTTTGGTACCAAGAGAGCAATGCCCTAGGACAATTCCAATGTGTTTGAGATACTGACGTGAATCTAGTGCCTATTGCTCTACATTCTAAGATCCTTGTGGGTGCTTAAAAACTATGTTGTATCTATGGGTCTAAATTACGTCAAGGGCTACAAAAGTAACTACGGGTTTTATACACGTCGAGTTTTGCAACTACACGAGTCAATTGGAACTACGGAAATCGACACATGTCAAGTTTTACGCAAGAATCTATGTAAATCAATCACATCAAGTTATGCAAACACATGAAAAACACAAAAATGCATAAAAATTCCATAGGCAAAAGAAAGCAAGTATTCAAAGTATTAAGAATCAACATAGTTCAACATCCCGAGGCACCATGAAACAGTTAGTCCCTCATGATTTGATACAAATGAGAAGAAGGAAAGAAAGAACTAGGGGAAGAAATCATGATCTCCCTCTTAACAATTCTCCTCTCAATTGTGCTTTAGAGCTTCATGGATGAGCTAGATCCACTTTCATTGAGCCTCCAACTAGACCTTGGACCCTTTTTGGTGGTGCTGCAAAGCTTGATCTTCATCCTCATCAATAATCTCTTGATGGAGAAGAAAATCACCGAACAAAAGGTGAGGAGAAACCCTAGAAGCTAGAGTTAAAAAGGATGTTTTTGAGGTTGACATATTTTAAGCACGGTCGTGCTCATACCATGTTTTTCTGAGGCATGTTTACCCTGTGAGCATGGTCATGCTAGGGATATTCACAGGGAGGAAGCATGGTCATGCTTCACCTGTACTTCACTTGAGCAGGACTATCTGGGGCATGTTTCCCCTGTGAGTATATGGTGCTGCGATTCTAGAGGAAGCACCTCTTTGCTTGTTCAGCTACTCAAGCAACATTAGACAAGGGATATTCATGAGGACAAAGCATGACCGTGCTTTGCCTGTGCTTGGCTTAGATACTTAGAAAAATTCTTCATTCCTTGCTTGTTTTGTCCTCGAATTCACTCCTCATTGCGTTAGGCCCTAATATCCTGTGACCATGAACCAAAAAAAACCGAAGAGCAACATCGAATATATACAAAAAATGCTAAAAGATAAGCAAATGTATGACTTGGGAGTGTGACAAAAATGATATAAATTGCGCTAATTAATTTATCCTGCGTTGAAAAGGTAGATGTTGAACTTAGCTTTCAAATAATACAAAAATCAAGTTAACTACCCCGAGGATGCAAATCAGATTGCTAACTTGTCATTGATTTTGAATTTCAAAATTTGTCCTTAATTAAAAAGATCGATGTTGAACTTAGTATTGAAATAAAAAAAACATCCACTCAATTGAACAATAAATTACAAAGTTATGACTGATTCAACGTTGGTGCCTCTATAAAGTCATGTGTTACCACAACAATTAGACTGGTGACACAAATTAGATTGCTAACTTGTCATTCATTTTGAATTTCAAAATTTATCCTGTATTTTAAAGATAAATTTTCAACTTAGCATTCAAATACAACAAAAAAAACTAAATTGGACAATAAATTTAAAAGTTATGACTTATTCCACGTAGTTGTATATACAAAGTCATGTGCAGCCACAACAATTAGACCGGTGACAAAAATCATATTGCTAACCTATCATTCATTTGAAATTTAAAATTTGCCCTACATAGAACTTAGCTTTCAAATAAAATAAAAATCAACGCAACAGGACAATAATTTAGAAAGTTATAATTGATTCAGTGTAGATGCATCTATAAATTCATGTGTAGCTACAACAATCAAACCTGTAACCAAAATTAGATTGCTAACCTATCATTTATTTTGAATTTTAACATATATCCTCCAACGAAAATATAGATTTTTAACTTAGCTTTTAAATAAAATAAAAAAAAATCAATTAAGCAATAAATTAGAAACTTATAACTGATGCAGCGTCGTTGCATCTATAAACTCATGTCCTGCTGCATCAATTATACCGGTGATATAAATTATATAACTAACCCATCAATCATTTTAAATGTCAAAATTTACCCTATATTAAAAAGATAGATGTAAAACTTATATTTAAAATAAAACTAAAATCATTTTGATTTTATGATTAATTAGAAAGTTATGATAGATTCAGCATACTTGTATTTATAAACTCATATGTTGTTACAACAATTAGACCAGTGTCAAACATCTGATGACTAACCTGTTGTTCATTTTGAGCTTCAAAATTTGTTCTCTATAGAAGAGATAGATGTTAAAATAAACTTTCAAAGAAAATAGAAATTAACTTAATTGAACAATGAAGTAGAAAGTTGCGATAGATTCAGCATAGATGCATTTATAAAGTCATATATAGCTACAACAATCAGAAATGTGACACAATGTAGATTGACAACATGTCATTCATGGTGAATTTCAACATTTATCCTCCATTTAAAAAATAAATGTTGAACTCAGTTATCAAATAAAATAAAAATCAACTTAATTGGATAAGAAATTAGAAGGTTATGACTGATTCAGCATCGCTGCATCTATAAACCCATATGTTGCTACAACATCGAAACCAGTGACACAAATCAAATTGCTAACCTGTTAATCATTTTAAATTTCAAAATTTATCCTCCATAATAAGATAGATGTTAAACGTAACTTTAAAAATTAAAAATTATTTCAATTGGACAATAAATTAGAAAGTTATGATTGATTATGAGTAACTACATCTATAGACACATGTGTAGCTAGAACAATAAGATAGTTGACACAAATTAGATTGCCAACTAGTCATTCATTTTTAATTTCTAAACTTTTCAACATGGAAAATTTAGATGTTGAACTTAGCTTTGAAATGAAACAAAAATCATGTCAATTGGATAATAAATGATAAGGTTATGACTGATTCAACAAAGCTGCATCTATAAAGCCATGTGTAGCTACAACAATCAGGCTTGTGATAAAAATCAAATTGCTAACATGTCATTTATTTTTGAATTTCAATATTTATACTCTATTGAAAACATAGATGTTGAACTTAGCTTTTAAACTTATGTGTTGCTACAATAATCAGACTGATGACAATAATTAGATTAGTAACTTGTCATTCATCTGAATTTTGAATTTTGTCCTTGATAAACAAATATATGTTGAACTTAGCTTTAAAATAAATTTAAAATGAACTTAATTGGATAGTAAATTAGAGTGTTATTAGAAATTCAGCGTAGCTGCATCTATAAACTCATGTTCGGATAGAACAATCAGACCGGTGACACAAATCAGATAGCTAATCTCTCATTCATTTTGAATTTTGATGAGTGTAATTCATATCATGTTTTATTACCCATTAATTCATGCTTTTGCCTGCCTTTAAGCACATATTTATATACATTCGGGCTATTTCTGGGTATGTATGTTTGTTAGTGATGCAGGAATTGAGGAGCTCAATTCAATTAGGAGTGAATTTGGTTACCAAACGAGAGAAAATATAAGTCAAGCTCAACATGGGCAGAGCACAGTCGTGCTCTGTCCCCCAGAATCTCCAAGCCTTGGGGAGATAAAGTGAGGGAAATGGCACTAGGGCGAACATCGTTGAAGCACGCTTGTGTCCCTCCCCCTAAATATCTCAACCTAGAGTTGTCGTTCTATTCAACAAAAAAAGCACGTGATGGAGGCTCCAAGAACGATCAGATTCATGGAAGCCCGCGTCAAGCACGATCGCGCTTCATCCCACTGAAAATCTCAGGTGAACACTTAGCTAATTTACTCAAAAGCAGTCCATGGAAACACAGTTTAAACACGATCGTTCTTACACCGTGTCGAACACGAAGAAAGCTTTTTTTACCTCCTATTTTATGGTTTGCCCTTAACTTTGTTCCAGATTTTATGATAAGTGCTTGGATTAATAATACGAAGTATTTTTTTCTTATGATGAGCGTTACTTTTCACAAATTTTATCGCTAATACATGTGTATTTGTATTCTTTTGTGCATGTAGGGTTGCGGAGACAAGTATGAAGAAAAGAAGCCAAAGTAGATTGCGTTTGCACTTTGTTGATGGAATATTGGAGTGAACAAACGTGAAGACACAAGTTGTGCTCAAAGACATGTGAGTGTGTGTCAACCTCCGTTGTCCTCAAGTGAATATGCCAGTTGGAGGGGCACAAAGGCAGTCACACTCACGTGTTCTGACTTGTGTAATGCTAGCAAGATTATCATCAAATGTTTGTTTCATTTGAAGATGCAACATGATTTATAGCAAGAACGTGTGACCGTTTATGTTGCCTCCATGAAAAGTGTGGATTCAAGAGTATTTTGGCAGAGAATGCAGCAATTTACTGTAGCAGTTACTGTTCACATGTTGCTAAAAAATGAATTTCTACAGATTCACACGAGCGTGTGGAAATTCTACACACGGATGTGGATATCCGATTCCAGCCCTATTTAAGTCACGATTTCATCCCGACTTAGGGATCCTTCTTTCCATCCTTTGGCCTATCTTTTATAATCTTTGGAGACGCCCGTGGCTAGGGTTTGGAGAGGCTTTAGCTAAGCTTTTGCAGAGGTTTACGGCCTTCAACACCGCATTTCCTTTGGAAGAGAGTTATTGGTGGAGCCTTTATCAGCACCGATCCGGTGAGGTGTGCCCTAGGCTTGATGAGAGACCTTTGGAGAAGACGCAACCACTCCATAAGACCATCGACACGAACACCAGAAGGGTTTTATTTGTGGATTGCATATTTTTACTTTTGATTTCATTATTGATTATATTATGCTCTATGGAGAGCTAAACCCTAGTAGGTACTTAGGCTTGTAAACCCTAGGATGATATTGTTTCTTTGACCTCTTATTATGCTTTTATTAATTAATGGTTTAATTAAGTTCCAATATTGAATGCTTGTTCAGTTGATTTTTCTTTAGAGTGACACTATGGTTGAGAATCAATTTTGGCAATCATTGTAGATGAGTGACTCACTATGAGGGTTAGATAATCCTAGATTGGAGAGGGTTGAGAGGGTGAGTTGAGTAGTAGCAGAACGACCTCTTTCCCCTCCAGTGTGATTTATCCTACCTTCACGTTCCAAGAGTTCTTTGTGGTCACAATAGAGTGAAGTGCTAAGAGGGCTTAGTTGCGTAAGCAACAGAGTGAAGCATTGAAGTAATCATTAGTATATGTTGCTTAATTGTGACTAGGGGTCTTTCGCCTGGACCAAAGGGTTAGATCTATTTTAGGGAACAGGGTTTATCACTTGGAATCCCCTAAAGCGACCTAGCACAATGTGAGGTGTCAAGACTGAGAGATTTCTTCACCGTGACATAGTGTAGGGTTAGTCACGGTTGACCTTAAGTTTTGGGACCGTGAGTTTAAGGATCTCCGCAACTCATTATACATTAGTTAGGAAATATAATGATTGTTCTTGCACTTGAAACAATAGTCCTAGGTTAAGCAATGTCCAGGTGCCCCATTTATCGTCAATTGCCTCTGCTATCTTTTTTTTTGCGCCTCCTTCTTCTTTTTTTATTTCTATTTGCATTGATTCTTATTCAAATCACTATTAATTCATTTTTTCGTTCTAGTTAAATAGCAATCTTTGTGTTTCTAATCATGATTCCTTGTGGATTCGACTACCCACTCACCGGGGTATTTTAACTTCGATAAACCAGGTATACGCAAAAGGATGTTGTCAATTCGACTCTCCACCAGGAGGACTTTGAAGAGGGTCAAGATCAAGCTTCGCCACACACCATAAGGGGAAGATCATTATGAGGAGAAGGGCGTCATGTCTTCTCTCTTTAGTGTTTTATCTTTGTTTTCCTTATTGTACCCATCCATGAGAGGCTAACCATCCACAGTGGCCCCAAGATGTTGAACTATGATATTTTGTATGCTTTTGACTACTTCATTGTTAATGATTACGCAGTTCTTTCGGTTATTTGTGTTTAATCTTGTTTTTGCATATCTTGATGGTTTGAATTACCCAGCCACTTTGGTGATTTAGTTACCTTTGTATAACTTGGTGTATTTGAGAACCATAGTTGCGACATTGCTTTAGGGCACACACTCGAACCATTGAATATACATGGTAAACATTGGAATCAAGTAGGCACACTATAGCTCATAGTAATTAGCTCCATGGAGAGCTAAACTCCCTAGTTGGTACTTGGGTATTTGTGAACCCTAGGATGTATTCGTTTCATTGACCCTCTTTATTATGCTTTCAATTAATCGATGTTTTATTTGAGTTTCAATCTTGAATGCTTGATTGTATGAATACTCCCTGACACTAGGGTTGAGAGTTCTTGTTGGTAACCTTTGTGAGTGAGTGACACACCACGAGAGTTAGACAAAGATAGATTGGAGAGGGTTGAGAGAGTGAGCCGAGAGGTAGCGGAGTGTCCCCTTTCCCCTCCATTGTGATTTATTCTACCTCTTTTTCCTCAAGTTCTTTGTAATCATAGTAGAGTGAATGGGCTAATTGATGACCTTCCGCTGGGGCTTAGTTGCGGGTGCAATGGAGTGAAGCGTTGAAGTGATTTTAGCATCTAGGGTTTAATTGTGTCTAGGGACCTTCCACCTGGACCAAAGGGTTAGGTCTACATTAAGGAAGAGGATTTATCACTTAGAATCCCTAGAACTCATTGCAATTCTATACGAGTGTGAGGTTGAGAGGTTATTCAATTTCTCCTCCTGGATATGTATAGAGTTAGGCATGGTTGACCTTAGATTTGGGATCATGTATTTAAGAATCTCCACGACTCATTATTGCATCAGTTAGAAAGTATAATAGATCATTGTTGCACTTGAAACGATTGTCATAGGCTGGATAATATTTGGGTACCCCATTTATATCGATTGTCTTACCTTCTCCTTTACTTGTGCTCTCTTTTTCTTGTTCTTTTACTTTTATTATTTCACATCTTGTCACACATATCACTATTCATCTTTCTCTTAGTTAAGAAACAAATTAAGTGTTTTTATTCCCTACTCCCTATGGATACGATACCCTACTCACCTGGGATTTATTACTTCGACACCCGTGCACTTGCGGTTTACATGAATATTCTGTCCTGTCAAGTTTTTGGCTACATTGCCGGGGAGTAGACGTTTAGAGATACTTTGCACTTTGTTTTCTTAACTATTCATTTATTCATTCTAGTTCATTTCTTCTTATTCTATCATCATTATGATTTCTTTTCATTCTTTTCGGTGTAGCTCCAGGTTATAACCCGAGGGAACCCCTCAATATTGATTGAAGGAGAACCTGAGCTTGAACGTACATTTAGAAGAAAAGGGAAAGAACCTGTGCAAGAACCGTCTAATCTACCTTATTTGGAAGTAGAGAAATCTGAAAACATGGCAGAAAAAACTGAGCAACAGTGGACATTATCCGATTATGCCAGACCTTCAATATTGGGGACACAATCGAGTATTGTGCATCCCCAGATTACAGCTCAGAACTTCGAGCTAAAGCAAGCATTCATCCACATGTTGTAGGAATCCCCACAATTCAGTGGTTTGGCTAATGAGGATCCAAACAATCATATAGAGAACTTTCTCGAGGTGTGTGATATGCTTAAGATAAAAAGGGTGATGAATGATGCCATCAAGTTGAGAGCCTTCCCATTTTCCTTAAAGGAGAGAGCAAAGTAGTAGCTATACTCATTAATTAGAGCATCGATTACCACATGGGAGGAGATGGTAAAAGCTTTCTTGGCACGTTATTTCCCTCCCGGAAAATATACAAAGCTTAGGAATGAGATCTCGTCCTTTGTACAGTCGGAATTGGAGTCTCTATTTGAGACGTCGGGAAATGTTCGCAACACGGATTCCCGGAGTGGATGATTGTTTAGACCTTTTACAATGGGTTGAATTTGAGTACAAGGCAACTCTTGGATACGGCAGCAGGAGGTACCTTAGATAACAAGACCCCGTTGAGGCCCGTCAACTAATTGAAGAAATGGGGTTAAATGGCTACCATTGGAATGCTAGAGAGAAGAAAAAAGTGGCCGGGCTCCATGAGATAGATGTAGTAACTTCATTGGTGGCTCAAGTGGAATCATTGAATAAGAAGTTACATCTTCTAACTTCGAATAGAGTGGCGGCCGTGACTACTTACACCGGGTGTGGTGGAGAACATGCTCCCACTAATTGCGCGATCTCTATTGGTGATGCATCTTCAGTTGAGAATGTCGATTTTGTGGGTAATGCAATGAGGAACCAAGGTAATCCATATAGCAAACACCTACAATCCGCATTGGAAGAATAATCCCAATTTTTCGCAGAGCAACCAAGGTCCACAAAATGCCATGAGGCCACCGGGTTTCCAACAACAACAAGCCCCAAACATGGAAAACTGAGTTTCAAGTTTGGAGAACCGAATGACCAATTTGGAAAACGCCTTGATTAGGTTTGTACAATCGTCAGATACAAGGTTTCAATCAGGTGAAACTATACTTCACAACCACGCACCCTCTTTGCACAATCTTGAAAATCAAGTGGGGCAGATTGTGAAGTCTCTATCGGAAAGTCCACAAGGAAGCGTGCCGAGTAATACTGAGACCAATCCTAGAAAGCATGTGAAAGTGATCACTTTGAGAAGTGGTTGTGAAGTTGAAGATAGGCTTCCGAGTGAGAGGCCCAATGAACACGCACCCAAGGTTATAGAGGTTGAGGAGGGAGCAAGCAAAGAGAAGGAGATGGCACCCCCACCTTTCAAGCCAAGAATTCCTTATCCCTCTAGATTGAAGAATGACCAAGGGGATAAACAATACAAGAAGTTCCTGATTTTGTTCATGCAACTCCACATCAATATTCCTTTTATTAAGGCATTGGCTCAAATGGCTATGTATGCAAAATTCTTGAAGGACTTGTTGACTAACATGAGGAAAGTTGGAGGAGAGTGCTACAGTGATCTTAGATGCATCTTGCTCGGCGGTGTTGCAAAAGAACATGCCGAACAAGAAGAAAGACCCGGGAAGCTTCATCATTCCATATAATATTGGCAATTTGGTTGAAGAAATGGCATTGACGGACTCAGGGCTAGTATCAACGTCATGCCATATACCTTCTTTTAGAAGCTAGGCTTGGGCGAGCCTAGACCAACTCGAATGACTTTGCAATTGGTGGATCGAACAGTGAGACATCCGAGGGAGTATCATTGAAGATGTTCTTGTCAAGGTGGACAAGAACATTTTCCTGTAAATTTTGTGGTCCTAGACGTCGATGAGGATGCGGATGTACCTTTGATTGACATGGACGGTGGGGAGCTAACATTGAGAGTTGGTGATGACAAGCTCACATACCGCCTTGCTGAAGCCATGCGTCATTCTCTTCATTTCGATGATGCTTTATATTTTCTAGACACTACTGATGAGATTGTTGATGAATACATGCAAGAAATGTTTAATCCGGACCCGTACAAGGGTTTGTTCAACCAAGAGGTGGAAAATGAAGAAGTTATGATGCTTGGTTCTACTAAAGAAGTACCATCTACTCTGAGGATCCTAAAGAAAGTGCTCCGAAGATGAAGAGGGTGAGGAGATGCCACCGGAAACACTCCAAGGTTATTGGAGATGGGCATGAACTGAACAAATTGGAAGCCCAACAACTCCCCTTCTACCTTCAAGAGACTTTGGCCATCATGCTTTCAAGCTATGGGTAATAGGGCAACCTTCATCTATGAACCCCCATGAGGTTAGACAAGATATGCCAAGCTTAGTGATGTAAAACAAGTGCTTTTTTTGGGAGGCAACCCAAGTTTTTAATGTTTTTCTAGTTTTTAGTTAGTATTTACATGAATAAGGCTTTAAGTGTTGGTGTCTTGATTCTTAGATGCTTTTCCCGTGATTTTCTAGTGGGCATTATGGTGTTATCATGTGCTAAATCATGTGTGGTGAAGAATCTTGCTCGTTTGAGCGTGTTTTTCATGTTTTCTCTGGTTAAAATTACATTGTTAGGCAGGCTCTTAGTGTATATCTGTGCTCATAAATTTTCTACAGAGCCTGCAAAGTTTTCTAAGTGTCTAGAAAAAACACACAACCATGTGGAATTTCCGCATAGCTGTGCGTTTTCATTTTGAGGTCATCCAGAGACAGCACAGGGGTGTGGACTCGCCCACTATGAGCGACCTTGTGATTTCTGCACGACCATAGGTAATTTCCACACGGGCGTGTGTTTTCTTGCAGAGACTTAGCAAATTATCCGGAGGGCAAACAGGGGTGTAGATTAGCCTCTGTAGGCGAACCTGTGACAAACACACAAGCGTGGATATGTTTCGCACGGCCCTTGTGGATCTCTGTAGAAAGAGCTTTCTCCATCCCGAGAAGACACATGGGCGTGCGTTCGCCCATGTGAGTTGGGCCTGTGAATAGCCATGCCCGTGCATAATTTTTGCACGAGCGTGCAAAACACTTAGATTATTCTCTTGTTTGGAAAGAGAAGCCACAGGGGGGTGTGGCTACCCTTGTGGGATCAAGCGCACGGTCGTGGGTATTTTCTACACGCCCGTTTGGTTGCATTCAGAGACAATGAGTGTTTTCCCGAGAGCACATAGGGGCGTGTGTCTGTCCCTGTGAAGCTCTCTTGTGGAGGCACACGAGCGTGGGTAATTTCCGTATGCCCGTGTGGATGCGCAGAATTCCAAGAGACGTGAGTTTTCCTTTAAAATCTTCTTGAATTCTCTTCTTTTTTACTTCTAATCACTCGAAGATCAATTTTGATCAGTCTCTTGGCATGCATATTCATGCGTTAGAGGGTTTTCCAGTCAATTTCCATGGCGAATTCGATGTTTTCATAACTTTCCTCGGTAAACCTTTTTACTCCCTCTTCTTCGCCAATTTATGTTTTGAAATAGATCAAAAGGCTTGAGTTGCATCAATTTTCACTCTATAATGGTTTATGCATGTTTAGATAGCGTTCAATCGTGTTTTTACGTTTTATTTTTAGAAAATTGATGTGCAACCGTGTGGTTTTGATGGCTCGTAGATCCACACAGGCGTGGATAATTTCCATAAGCCCATGAGGAATTCTGCAGTATGAATTCTTTTTGCATCTCTGATCATTTTCTTCATCATTTATCATAGGTATGGCACCATGTTCGAAGAAGCAAGTTGGTAAAGCGCCCTTGAGAGACTTTACCAGAATTGGCATTTATTGAATTTTTGAACCCCGAGCATCATGCTCGATTCGAGCGACTATAGAGACTTGGGTTTGGGCAATCCCGATTTCTGGACCTGAGTGTGCTGAGTAAGGTCTAGTGAGGTGATGAGTTACCTAGGGAGATTGACACGCTGATGGACGTGGGAAGTTGGAGGAGACTATTGTCGATACGAGAGCTAGTTGTTCGCACATTGACACTGGAAGTACTGGCATCTTTTAAGTTCGGGCAGCCATATGGGAGAGATGTCATACATTTTAGAGTGTTCAGACGTTATTTTACCATGAGTGTCACTGAGTTTTCAGTTCGTATTGGCTTGTATGACGAGACATACACAGGTACCGAGGAGTATAGACACTTGCCAATAGATTTCCCTGACACCTTGGCCTCACAGCAAGCTTACCAGGCTTTGTGGGGATAGGATCAGTATGAACCAGGTATGTCCAAAGCCACATGTTTGTCTCGGCTGAGCTACATGTATTTATTTGCCATTCTTAGCAGATCTATAGATGGCAGGGGCTACCACACAGGAGTTCTAAGCTAGCCGAGGTTACTTTAATTGTATTCCATGGTCTAGACCTTGCCGATTCACCTGGGGCACATTGTGGCTGACTTTCTGTGACACCAGGGCCAGCATAGGAAAGTGGGAGTATTATTTACTGGTCCCTACATCACTAAAGTTATTCAGGGGATGGGTCTCTTGGATGCCATTCAGGATGCTGCCAAGACAGTTATTCCTTCTGCACTTGGACTCGATACTCTCAGGATGATAGGATTCATGTGTATATATGGGCATGGAATTTTTATTTTGGCCACATTCACCACTACGAGCACCGAAGGTGGAGGGGATGCAGCTGGGGATTCCGCACTAACGGCGACCGAGACCTCAGGGCGCCCGAGTACCATTTTCAGGAGCTTATGATTGTATTGAGAGGCTCAAGAGCACTATGAATGTATTATGGTCTGAGATCATCGAGAATCGGGCAAGATAGTCAGCACAGTAAACCGAGATGGTGGCCCATTTTGACGTGTTACATCAATTAGTTATTGGCAGATCTCCGACCCCTCCAGCATTACCATCACCACCTCCACCGGCACCCTTTGATCTACCACCAGTATAATCAGCAGAGCTGAGACCCGATGACACTGACATTTGATTTTTTTTCTTTCATCTTATTACTTATGCATTTCATTTTGGACTTGTATACTCAGAAAGGACTTTCCTTATGAGTTTATTTTCATTGTTGTCTCGAGTTGTATTCATTGCCTTATCTTTTATACACTCGAGTTGTTGTTTTTGTTTTATTGAGCTTCACTGAACCCGCTCGTGTATGCATGCAGATGGTCTTGTTAACATTAGAATTGAGACTTTGTCATGGGCACGGCGAATGGTCCTTCGGCACTTGGCCATGTGTGCTTCACAACCCATTGGAACATCACTCCCAAAGATTTAGCTCCATCAAATGCAACACTAGGGGCAGGGGAGTATTGTTTTGATTGTTTCTCCCATATTTGTTCTTGATTGATATACATTATGAGTGAGCTTGCATGTGTATATTGGGGACAATGTACAACTTAAGTGTGTGTGTGTGTGTGGGGGGAGTTTCATAGTGCACACATCTCTTTTTATTTTAATTTTTGATTGGTATACATGCTCACATAGCCAATGGTGGTTCACCTTAGTTTCAATGATTGTATTCTTGAGTTTAGGATAATTTTTAACATTGAATGTCTTCATGCTCTAGTTTTTGATTGAATTTGTAGGAATTTTTGCCCGATTGACACTAGTTGCACTACTCACTCTTTAAACTCCTTTGGAAACTCATGTTCGATGTTAAATGGACTAGTTATTGTTGTTTCTTTTGTTATTTGGGGAAAAAAAGGTTCAATGAAAAGAAAGAATAAAATAGTTTTATTGTTTATTTGTGCTTGTTGAGTGGAAAGAGCTACCACCTATGAAAGAGCAAACACTGTAGCAAAACACTATAGTAGGTACTCTTAACAGCCAGTAGAAGAAGGATGAAAACAGAGAATACACACGGGTGTGTGTTAATTCCACACGCGCATGTGAAAAATCCACACGGGCAGCCACATGGGCATGTGGATTCCTGATTCCAGCCTTATTTAAGGCCGATTTCAGCCACGTTTTCAGGATTCTTTTTTCCATCTTTTCCCCAACTTGAGAGAGACGGCGGCTAGGATTTCGAGAGATATTGGCTAGGGATTGGGAGAGATTCTATGGCTCTGACATCACGCTCAGTTTGGAAGAAGGTTAGTGGGAGGGCTTTCATCGGCACCGATCCGGTGAGGTGTATCCTAGGCCGGACAAAGGGACCCTTGGACGAGTAGAGGACTTTCCACAAGACCAGTGTCATGACTATCGAGGGGGTTTTCTATGGATTCTTTGCTTTTAAATTTGATTTCATTGATTGTAATTAGCTCCATGGAGAGCTAAACCCCTAGTGGGTACTTGGGTATTAGTGAACCCTAGGATGTAATCGTTTCATTGAACCTCTTTATTACGCTTTCAATTAATTGATGTTTTATTTAACTTCCAATCTTGAATGCTTGATTGTATGAATACTCCCTTAGAGTGACACTAGGGTTGAGAGTTCTTGTTGGTAACCCTTGTGAGTGAGTGACACACCACGAGAGTTAGACAAAAACATATTGGAGAGGGTTTAGAGGGTGAATCGAGAGGTAGCGGAGCGTCCCCTTTCCCTTCCGGTGTGATTTATTCTAAATCCTTTTCCTCAAGTTCTTTGCGGTCATAGTAGAGTAAATGGGCTAAAGGATGACCTTCCGTTGGGGCTTAGGTATGGGTGCAACGGAGTGTAGCGTTGAAGTGATTTTAGCATATAGGCTTAATTGTGGCTAGGGACCTTCCACCTGGACCAAAGGGTTAAGTCTACATCTAGGAAGAGGATTTATCACTTGGAATCCTTATAACTCATTGCAATTCTATACGAGTGCAAGGTTGAGAGGTTATTCAATTTCTCCTCTGGGACATGCATAGAGTTAGGCATGGTTGACCTTATATTTGGGACCATGTATTTAAGGATCTCCATGACTCATTATTGCATCAGTTAGAAAGTATAATAGAGGGTTCTTGCACTTGAAATGATTGTCCCTATACGGAACAATATCCGGGTACCCCATTTATATTGATTACCTTACCATCTTCTTTTACTTTTATTATTTCACATCTTATCACACATATCAATATTCATCTTTCGCTTAGTTAAAAACACAATTTAAGTGTTTTTATTCCCTACTCCCTGTGGATATGATACCCCACTCACCTGGGATTTATTATTTTCGACACCTGTGCACTTGCGGTTTACACGCATCTTTGGTTGTGTCAATCTAGGAAAGATTGAAAGGGGATACTTGTGCCAACACGGTGAGAGATCGGGTGTTGGTAGCCATCCATTGCTAGGTTTAAGCCGAAGAAGAGTAGCTTTACTCTTATTAGAGAACTCCTAGAACTTAATACGATCATAGGTGTGTTGATCCGGAAGAGATTTCGATTGACATTCATATGGGATCAGGGTTTAGTCGCCCAGAGATTGGGGCTAATCTACTCATGAGGTCTGTAGGTCTCAACTATCATCAATGCATCTTTAAACCATCCTAGTTTGGTCCTTAACAACAACCCTAGATGGATTCCTTGTCCAAACACTCCTTTCTCATGCTTGATACTCCCTTGTTTGTTTACATCCGTGTGCTAGTTACCCGGCCATAGGATTTGTTTAGCTTAGTTTATTATATTTTATTTGTTCTTCTTACTAAGAATTGTAGGCTAGATAATAGATGAGGAGTGAGTAACAGTAATGATACTTCCTTGGCCCCGATGGAATACGACCCCTGTGTCACTCACAGGGTATTACTTGGAGATCACGTACACTTGCGTTCGAATCAAGCAAATTTTTGGCGCCGTTGCCGAGGAACATTCAAGGAATATTAGCAAAAGCTTTTTAGTTTAGTGCCCAAGACATTTATATTTAGTTTTGTTAATATTTGTCTTTCTATGTTTATTTTAACCCTTTTGTGCATATTCATTTATTTTCCTTCTTTATTGTTTTCTTTGTTAGTTTATTGATTTTAGTTTTGTTTGTTGACACAGGGCCATGGAATATCAAGAAAAATTGATGGCCACCAAATGTTTGCACTTGAGAAAAAGTTGGAAGAATTTCTTGCCATGAAAGAAAGCCGAAGAAATCCGCACCATAATACTTACAATCCACCTCGGAGTTGGCACCATAGTTCTTTAGTACATCATCATACTCAACAATGGAAATACCCTCACCGAGGATTGCTACAAGAACCCTCCTTTCAACAACCGGGGCATTATCATCCTCTATTCATTAATCAAATGGGATTCAATACACAGGAGGTGTTTTCATGATTCATGATGAATGCAGACACTGAACTTAAAGCCATGAATGTGACAATTTTTAATGCCCAACCTATCGAAGACCTATCTAAGAATGACATTAGAAAGGAAGAGAACAATGGTGAAATTGAAGTGGAAGTTGATATTGAGGTGTTGGAGGTTAAAGAAGCAATTGATGTAGCATCAATACCTTTTGAGCAAATAGTGGATGTTCCACCTCAAGATGAAATTGAAGAAGATAAGGGGGAGGATGAGATCATAGCCATGGAAAGATTTGAAGAAGTTGAAGGAACTTTATCAACCACATTTAAAGACACTACTTGCTTCAATATCAACCATTCCATCAAGCAATCAATAATTTTCAAGTGCAGAGACAAATATCTGGGAATTGTATTTGAAGATGTGGGAAGGAAACCAAAGTCATCCTTGAACCCACCGATGCCGGGCTTGGACAATTCCCAACCAAAAAATGTTTTCCTTGGCGGCCCAAGCAAATGTTATGGGCACTTGATGTTCAGCACACCTTAGTTGAGAAAAAAAATTGTGGATAGGATGTTAAAGCCACCAATTGATCCACCTATGTGAAGCTTGACAAGTTCTCAACCAAACTTGTTCCCTTGGAAGCCCAAACAACTCTTTTGGATAATTCAAGGCAACTTTCCAAGAGTCAAGGAAAAAAATATGGGTAGGAGGTTGACGCCATCCAATGACACATCCATGCTGAGCTTAAATAATTCTCAACCAAAAGCTTTTTTTCCACGGAGACCCAAGCAACTTTGTGGAGTTTTCAAAGGAATTCTTGTCGGGACCAAAGAAGAAGCGGGGAGGAGGTTCAAAT
Source organism: Dioscorea cayenensis subsp. rotundata (assembly GCF_009730915.1). NCBI lineage: Eukaryota > Viridiplantae > Streptophyta > Magnoliopsida > Dioscoreales > Dioscoreaceae > Dioscorea > Dioscorea cayenensis. Next base: position 14,130,688 of record NC_052472.1, on the reverse strand, counting down.
CATCTAAGGATCTGCCCAAGTTTAAATTGCACAATTCTTGTCCCTAGCTCTTTCTATAGAGGCCAAAACGTAACTCATGCCTAGCCTTCAATTTGACACCATCCTGGAAGGTATGTTTCGTATTTCTTGGTAGTTCCTATGTAACTTCTAGCCAGGATGAACACACCATTTTCAAGCCTCTTAGGTAAGAAGAGGTATGTCGAACTAATGACGTTAAACAAGCGCTTCTTGGGAAGTAACCAAACCATTCGGGGGTGTTTTCTTGCATTTTTCATATTTTAGTTCTTAGTTCATCGCTATTTTCGTATTTCTTAGGCTTGTTTTTTGAATAAGTTCATGCTCACACACTTTGCACGTTGCTTTCATCGATTTTATTGTGGTTTATTCATTCAACCTTTTGAGAAACTCATGTTTTGGAGTTATTTCATGCGCTAGATCATGGTTTTATTCATTTTATTCACTTTTTGGAGAAGTTTTAAAGCTTTCCATATCATTATTTCATCATTTGGAGCAGGATTTTGGGGTTTAGAAAACATGTTTTAGTCATACGGCCATCCCATGCCCACATGAAGGCCATCTGTGACACTTGAGACACCAAAATAGAGCCTCGGCTTTGCCTCATGCGGCCCATATATGGGCCGCATGGGGACCTTCTGCCCCCTAGCCAAGAAATCTTGAGAGAACATCTCGAGCCATGCGGCCCGCATGGGAGTTGCATGGCCAGTTTTTGGCCTATACCTTTCTCTCTTATCTCTCTTTCTTTTATTCTTTTACTTTCATTCTTTTTCCACCGGTTTTCTCTCTTCTTTCTCACCCATTTCTTGGCTAAATCCTCTCATTTATTCTCCTAAATCTTCTCCCTATACATTGGAGACTTCGATCTAGTGGTTTTTCTTTGGTTTAACTCGAGTTTTCTCAAGGTTTCATCGGTAAGCTCTTTGATGCCCTAGTTTTTTCTTCTTTATTTTTCTTGCATCCTTGGAGCATATTTGTGGCTTTTATCAAGTATTTGGCTAGGTTTTTGTGGTGTGGTTATTGTGGATGAAGTCTCCCTTGAATTTATGTAAAACATTTTCTATTTTCATGTTTTTGGGGAGGTTCGTTCTAAGTGAACAGTATCCATACGGCCCCCTATACGGCCGTATGGACACTATATATCATATTTTTCACTGTTTCTTCATCTCTTACACTGTATTTTGAATTATATTGGATTCCTCTATGCTTGATTGGGTTTTTCATGGTTTGTAGGAATGTTGTGGATGAAGAAATTGGCAAGCAACCATGGAGTTATGTTTACACCACACGGGTGACCACATTTTTTGGACAAGAATACCATAGAGCAAGATGCCATTTTGTAATGAGAAAACCTAATTCTAAGGACAAGGATTAGCATGGACAGTTTATTTTATTGTTTAGACTTTATTTTCTAGTTTTTGTGTTCTGTTTGTGTTTTGTACTAGTTTTTGCATGATTACTCCTCATCTCTCCTTTGTAAATTTTTGTGGAATGACAATGTCCCCTTTTTACCTCGCAGGGCATTAAGGGAATTTGGTGAGCTTTCCTAGTTTGGAATGGAGGTCGGACCCGACATGTATTGCTCACCACACCTTTTGTTGGGCCACACCTCGTCATGAGCACAAGAGTAACCGGGGAAGTTAGTTTTCACCCTCCTCTATTATTTTTATTGCTTATTCTACCATGCTTTTCATGATTAGTGTATATTGAGGGCAATGTACAAACACTAAGTGTGGGGATGGGTGTATTTCATGTCTGAGGACCATTGTTTACATGCTAGTGTTACCTATGATGGCTTTGTTCATTCTTGTAAGATTCTTTTAGCTTGGATTAATGATTGATGTGAGTTACTTGTTTTTATGCTTTATTGAATCCTTTTTCACCCCTAGTATTATCTTGTGCACTGAATTTTCTGTCGATGCCTGGGAATAGCCAACATGACTTCTTTAACTTTCTTGTATTCTTAACACACTACTTTGAGTACTTGGCCTTAGAACACTAAGTTCTATCCTTTAATGGATTCTTAAGAACTTCTAAGTCTTGTTGAGCTAATCCTAGTGTTGTAGCATGTAGAGTACTCTGAATATGTGATCTAAGGTGAATGAAAAAAAGAAAAAAAATGAAATGAGTCTATGTCAGTATTCCGCTTCTACTGAAGCATGAATGCGTCTATGTAGATTGCAATCGAGTAGTTGGGTGGCTCTTGTGCCTAACCAGCATGTGCACCCTCCAAAAAGATTTCAAAATAATTTTGGTGCAGTCTACGTTAGTCGCACTCAAAAAAATTGAATGATTAAATGAAAATAAAATCCCAACTGATCTTTTTTATTACCTACCAGAGGTTTTGAGAAGAAAAAGGATTCAGTTTCAAGGTAAAGAATTAGAAGGATCTTACTTGGCCATTGAAGTAGCACTTACTAGTTTAAGACTTAGCATTCTTTGTATGTGGAGTGATTAACATCTAGAGCTGCACTGATTGAAGTCTTTAGGCTATAGTAGATATGGGCAAATGAGATAAAAGATTCACTTACACGGCACAAACATATAAGGGGTGAGACAGGGTATTTTTATTCTGCTTATCGACTGTAACTCAACATCCATTTATCATTGCCCATTGCTTTTGGATTCTTATACTTGCTTGAGGTAATGCATTTAGCCACTTATCAGTCTTTTTGTTTTTCATGAGTTGTTTGCTTGGGAACAAGCAACGCTTAAGTGTGGGGATATTGATAAGTGTGTAAATGTAGGTATTTTCTTATATGTATTTTATGCACTTTGCATGTATTTTATTAAGGATTGATGCCTGTTTTGTGCTAAATCATGTACTATTTACTTTGTAGGGTACAAGAAAGCCATGGATAACAAGAGGACACCATCTGAGTGAAAATAAGAATAAAACAGTCCCAAAAGTATTGTAGCGAAGTTACTATAGCAGAGTCACTGTAGGGAAGTTACTGTAGTAACCACTGTTGCACGGGGATTGTTTGAAGCAGCTTGTCCAGAACTTTATGTGGCCCCCATACAACCCGTATGGAGGCCGTATGCACCCCGTATGCACTACCGTATGAAGTGAAAATTGAGGTTTTGAGTGTTATACGGCCCCAATATGGCCCCTATACACCCCGTATGCTTCAGAGGTTATAAATACAGATTTCTTGGGCAGAAGTGGGGGACTTTTCCTTGGCTGTTTGGGCCGCTGCCACCACACTTCCTTGATGCCTTCCTGCCATCTTCCGGTGATGATCTTTGTGGGAAACAAGCACACATCATCACCAAGAGGGAGAGGAGCAAAGGAGAAGGAGTTGGAGTGAAGATCTAAGGCACTATTGCATCACCATTCGAAGCTTCATCCATTCAAGGGGATCATGACTTAGAGGGGGTTTCATTACTTCTTTTATGTTTTTTTCTTCCTTGTATGTTGTATAAGTATCCTTCATCATGAGGGATTAACTTATTGTGGTGTTTGGATTTGGATGAACCTTAGGATTTATTCTTGTGTAAGAACTTGGGATGTTATTCTTCACTTAATTTGATGGTTGGTTGAGATTCAATCTTTCATGCCTCGATGCTTAGAATTACATGTATGGAGAAATCTGTGATTCTATTATGAGTTGTATACGTAGATGTGACCTACTGACGCATACTAGATCTAAGAAAGATTGAAAGAGGATACTTGTGCCTACACGGCAAGAGATCGGCTGTTGGTAGCCCTCCATTGCTAGGTTTAAGCCAAAGAAGAGTAGGTTCACTCTTATTAGAGAACTCCTAGAACTTAATGCGATCATAGGTGTGTTGATCCGGAAGAGATTCTGATTGACATTCGTATGGGATCAGGGGTTAGTCGCCGAGAGATTGGGGCTAATCTACTCACGAGGTCTCTAGGTCTCAACTATCATCAATGCATCTTTAAACTATCCTAGTTTGGGCCTTAACAACAACCCTAGGTGGATTCTTTGTCATACACTCCCTTCTCATGCTTGATACTCCGTTGTTTGTTTACATCCGTGTGCTAGTTACCCGGCCATAGGATTTGCTTAGCTTATTTTATTTTATTTGTTTTGTTCTTCTTACTAAGATTTGTAGGCTAGATAATAGATAAGGAGTGAGTAATAATACTTCCTTTGCCGAGTGGAATACAACCCCTGTGTCACTCATAGGGTATTACATGGCTATCTCATATAAATGCCGGGAATCAATCAGTTCTCCCAAAGTGGATGAGAGGAAGGTAGGTTGCAATACTCTTTGGTCAATGTATAGTCTTGATCAAAGATGCCTGTGAAGAAAGCAAACTCAATTTAACTTAGATGATGATCCTGCCCACCGAGTTGCAAATAAATGGCATGGAATTTATCCTAAACATCGGTGACCAAAATCCTCTTAAAGGTGGAGAGGAACTCAAGAGTTAATTCACGATAAACTGGCTCGCAGACGGTGAGAACCTAATTCCAGGCTCTATCTTTCAACAGTTGCTCAACACCCTCCTAGAATCCAGACATGTGCAACACCTCCCAATCACTAGTATCCATGGTCCCAAATTCATTTTATGAAAGCGGGGAGGAACGTTCTTGATGAATTTATGATTTAGGGATGGTCTGCCACTGGCTATGCTTTGACCCCAATGGTGCATTGATCGTTTGAATGAAATAATATTAACCAAAAGAACACAATCATGCTTAGGGCAGCCATCATTCTCGATGAGCTCTTACTCCCCAAGCTCATGAATCCCAAAATAAAATCCATAAAATCATTTGGGGTCTACAATAATGAGTGAAATAACCGGTAAATCACAAAAGTAAAACATCAAAACACCTAAACAAACAACAGATAGAGGGCAGAAGTTTACTAGAAAAAAAAATGATAGGAGATGGAAGAAGGAGAGAAGCAGAAGTAAAGAACACCGGTGATGAAAAACAAGGGTCTACAGGGATTTATAGTCTGAGAGGGGGAGGTGCACTACAGGGGTAGGAGAGAAGGACTATGACCGGCGTGGTGAGAGTTCTGAGACAGAACGGGTGGAAGGAGAATAGTCAGGACTGAGCATGCTAAGAGCACATTCGTCTCTGCCCGTGCTTGGCTTGCAAAATTTCTAGGGCAAGGGTTTTATTTCTCTAAAGCAAGAAATTTTAACACACGAGAACAAGCAAAATAAAACTAACTCACCGATAGAACACAAGGACACAACGAAAACCCAAGTTAAATCAAACCAAAGCATTATAGGATGGCAAAATTGAAACAAAGAGAAAAACAACTAAAATAAGATAACACGAACAAAGACAAAACACTATGACTTGGGTTGCCTCCTAAGAAGTTCTTTTGTTTAACGTCACTAGCTTGACATACCTATTTAACCAGGGGATTCATGTGGTAATAACACACGATAATTTGTTGATTGAGGAACTCACTCTCTAATTGCATAATGCTTCAATCTGTAACCGTTGACCTTAAATGTTCCCTTAGTGGGATGGGAGATTTCGACTGCACCATGAGGAAATGTCTGCGTGACCGTGTAGGGTCCTGACCAACGTGACTTGAGTTTTCCAGGGAAAAGCTTCAACCTCGAGTAAAAAGGAGAACTTGCTCCCCAACTTGAAATTATTTTTCTTTCTTGAGGTGGTCATCAAGAATTCTTCTCATTTTCTTTTTGTACAAGAGTGTATTCTCATATGCATTCAATTTGTGCTCCTCTAATTCATTCAACTGATACTTCCACTTTTTGTGCATCTTTTATATCCAAATTCAACAATTTAATTGCAAAATATGCTTGATGTTCAAGCTCGATATGTAAATGACATGATGAACGTCATCCAATCATAGGGTGTATGCCTCCTGGAATTTTTATATGTTGTTCTGTAAGCACAAAAAGCGTCATCCAATCATTCTAACCAATCACGCTGGTTATGATGAACTATATTTTCAAGAATTGTCTTTAGCTCACGGTTTGTAACTTCAACCTGACCACTTGTTTGAGGGTGATAAACAGTGGAAACACAATGGTTTATCCTATATTTCTTCATAACGTTTTCAAACTAAGCATTATAAAAGTGAGTACCCCTGTCACTGACGATTACTCTAGGAGTGCCTAACCGAGAGAACAACTTCTTCAAGAACTTAACTACCACCCTTGCATCATTTGTGGGAAGAGCTTGTGCTTCAACCCATTTTGACAAATAATCAACTACTACTAACACGTATCTATTTCCATTTGAATTTGGAAAAGGTCCCATGAAATAAATTCCCCAAACATCAAAAACTTCACACTGCTGGATAGGAGTCTATCTCATTTCATCTAGCTTAGATAGGTGATAAGTTCTTGTGCGATATGAATGTGAAGCGTTCATTCCTTATGTTGGGCATTACTTTTCTCAGGTTTTTACATTAATATGTGTGTTTTTATGTTACTTTTATGCAGGTAGGGTTGTGAGGCCGAGTATGAAGGAAATAGGCCAATGTGGATCATAATGCACCTATTTTTTGGAGGAGATCTTGCTAAGGTTCAAACGTGAAGACATAGGTCAGGTGTGAGATGCTAGAGTGTGTGCCAACATCCTCGTATTCGAGTGAGCACATTCATTTTGAGGGGCACAAAGGCAGTCACACTCGAGCATTCTGACTTATGCATATAAGAACAAGAGATCAACCAACATGTACATCATTGAAGAAGCAAGTGATTCACGACGTAAAGGTGTGCCCGTTTGCGTTACCCCAATGAAAGTATGGAATTCGGGAATATTTCCGGCAGAGTATTGTAGCAGACACTGTAGCAAAACACTGTAGCAAGTAGTGTAGCAGCACTGTTCACAGCCGTCCGAGAAATCAGAGAAACAGAGAATCCACACGGGCGTGTGGAAATTATACACGCCCATGTGGAAATTCCACAGAGGCGTGTGACATCATACACGCCCGTGTAGTTGCCCGATTCCAGCCCTATTCAAAGCCGATTTCAGCCCCGATTTCAGTATTTTTTTCTCCATCTTTTCCCCAACTTGAGAGAGGGCTTCTGCTAGGGTTTCTAGGCGTATTGGCCAAGGTTTTGGAGAGGTTCTACGGCTCTGACATCGTGATTCCATTAGTTAGGAAGAAGGTTGGTAGGGGAACTTCGATTGAGGCGTATCCTATACCTGACGAAGGAATCCTTGGATGACGAGTAGAGGGCTTTCCACAAGACCATCGACACGACCATCGAGGCGGTTTCTTTATGGATTTATTGCTTTTACATTCGATTTCTTTGATTGTACTTAGCTCCATGGAGAGCTAAACCCCTAGTGGGTACTTAGGTGATTGTGAACCCTAGGATGTATTCGTTTCATTGAACTTCTTTATTATGCTTTCAATAAATTGATGTTTATTGTGAGTTCCAACCTTGAATGCTTGATTGTATGAACATTTCTTCTAGAGTGACACTAGGGTTGAGAGTTCTTGTTGGTAACCTTGTGAGTGAGTGACACACCACGAGCGTTAGACAAAGCTAGGTTGGAGAGGGTTGAGAGGGTGAGTCGAGAGGTACAGGAGCGTCCCCTTTCCCCTCTGACGTGATAGATTCTACCTCCGTTCCTTAAGTTCTTTGCAGCCATAATAGAGTGAATGGTCTAAGGGATGAACCTCCGCTGGGGCCTAGTTGCGCGTGCAATGGAGTGAATCGTTGAGGGGATCTTAGTATCTAGGGCTTAATTGTGGCTAGGGACCTTCCGCCTGGACCAAAGGGTTAGGTCTATAATTAGGAAGCGATTTATCACATGGAATCCCTAGAGCTCATTGCAACTTTATTCGAGTGCGAGGTGGAGAGGTTATTTAATCTCTCCTCCGGGACATGAATAGAGTTAGGCATAGTTGACCTTAGATTTGGGACTATGTATGTAAGGATTTCCACGACTCACCATTGCATTGATTAGGAAGCATAATAGAGAGTTCTTGCACTTAAAACGATTTTCCTAGGTGAAACATCATCCCAGTACCCCATCTTTATCGATTGCCTTGCCTCCTCCTTACTTTTGCTCTCTTACTTGTTGCTTTTAATTGTTGAGAATTGAATCATTATCACACTTATCATTGTTGATACTCCGCATAGGTAAGAATCGAATTAAGTGTCTTTACTCCCTACTCCCTGTGGATTCGACCCCGCTCACCCGGGATTATTACTTCGACAAACCCGTGCACTTGCGTGATATACGCAAGGGGACCTTGTCAAATAGGTTTCCACTTTGTTGACATTGGTCATAGGTTTCAACAAACTTCTCAGCATCCCTAAAGAGCAGCGGCCAGAAGGAACTAGCTTCTAATACCTTCTAGCCGGTGCGATTCGGTTAAAAATGACAACCTACTGTTCCAAAATGACAAAACTCCAAAATTTCCCATCCTTCAGCATGTGAGACACAATGTCTCACTACTAAATCAACGCAGAGGTTGTACAACAAAGGGTCCTCCCAAAATTATGTCTTAACATCATAGAAGAATTTCTTTCACTGTTAGAAAGAGAAATGCTTGACTGCCCAACCATATAATTTACCAAATCAGGATACCAGGGGCATTCACTATCTTGGGTAAACCCCTTCTGAATCCAATGGATATGTTATTCTGGAAAAGCATCATAAATCCTTTGGGGGTCTACTATTGTTTTCTTCAGTGTGCACCAGACGCGGTAAGTGATTTGCTACCAGATATTATGATCCCTTCTTGTCCTGAATTTCAAGATTGAAGTCTTACAGGAGAAGGACCCATCTGATCAGTAGCCGCTTTGCATCAGTCTTTGAGAGAAGGTGTCTGATTGCTACGTGATCAGTGTACACTATGAGTTTAGATAGAACCAAGTGAGATCTGAATTTATCAAAAGCATAGATGATTGCCAATAACTCTTTTTCTATGGTGGTGTAATACCCTTGAGCCGGAGTTAAAGTTTTACTCACATAATAGATTGGGTAGAATTGTTTATTATGTCTTTACCTCAACACTTCCCCAACTTCCTAATCACTTGCATTGCACATGAGTTCAAAAGGACGATCACACTCGGGTGCTTTGACAATTAGCGCATTGACTAACTTCTCCTTCAATATCTAGAAAGCCTTTAGACAATCCTAATCGAATTCAAAGGATGTGTCTTTTTCTAGTTACCTTGTCATGGGTTTAGAAATTTTTGAGAAGTCTTGAATAAATCTTCTGTAGAAACTGACATGCCCTTTGAAACTTTGAATGTTATCTTCCATTAGAATTTTATACATGCAAAAAGATGGATAAATCCCCTTGATGTCGGAAATACTCCATCCTATGCCCTTTTTATGTATTAGTAGCATCTCTACCAATTTTTCATTTTGATTTACACCAAGCGTGGATGAAATAATGATAGGCATTTGAGGATTTCTATCCAAAAATGCATATTGATAATGTATAGGAAGCTCCTTGAGCTCCAATATCTGAGGACAGGAAGGTATTGGTTCTGTAATTGTGTCAACATATCCTTAATTTCTATATCGATAGTTGCAGATGAAATATCTTCAATGTGGCCTAGTCCATCCTTAATGAACTCAAAATCTATAATTCATCCTCATTATGTATCCTTGGTGAGATCCCCTGAAACAGAGAATGCCTGGCTCACTGATTGCTTCCCCGCAAGTGTACGGGATCGCCAAGTAATACCTCGTCTGAAGACATGAGGATCGTATTCCACGGGGCTAAGGATCTCCTATTACTCCTTCTTGAGCTATTATCTAGCCTAAGATCTCAAGTGATGGATTTTACTCTACTAAATGTAATTAAAGCTAAAACAATATTTGCCAACAAATTAGAGAGAACAAGCAATGAGCTAGGGTAAAATGGACCATGAGATTCCAATATTAGGACAACCCCAATTTCTCGGCGATTGAACCCTAATCCCATACGAACATAGATAGGAATTTCTCCCAAATCGATATCCCTACGATTGCATTAAGTACGAGGAAATCTCATATAGGAGTAAACCTACTCTTCTTCGGATTAAACCTACATGGAGGGCTACCAAACACCCGATTTCTCGGTGTGATGATACAAGTATCCCCTTCTAATCCATTCATGATCTAATTCATGTGAGCAAGTCACATCTACATGCATCACTCATAAAAGAGCTATGGATTTCTCCTTAGTGTAGCACTTAGCATGAAAACAATGGATTAAATCTCAAAATTACCCAAACATGAAATTAACAAGTTATCATCCAACATATATGATAAAACCCCCCCAAGGTTCACCGACACCTGGTGGCCTTGGGGGTCTAGTGTGTCATCATCCCACAACAAGCAATACAAACAAGCAAAACATGAAACAAAAGCATAAATGACACTCCCTAGATGAAATGGTGGAGGAGGAGGTGAAGAATATGCCGAATGACGCTTTCCACGCCAAAGGAGTGCCCAATGAGGCTTCCTCTAGCCGCGGGTCTCCTTCCCTCAAATCGTGGTAGATCTCCCCTTGAATGAAGTTGCCTTCTTGCCTTGAGAGTCTTGTACATTGGGCTTGGATGATCTTCTAGCTTCTTTGACCTTCTTCTCCTTCCCAAGGTCGCCACAAGCCTCTCAAGTGTCTCCCAAAATATGCCAACCAAAATGTCTAGCCAAAAGTCGCCTTTTCTGCCGTAAAAGTCAGTATATATATCCCCCGGGTCATACGTGTCATATGGGGTCGTATGGGGGTCGTATAGCACTCAAAAACCCTAGATTCACGTTCCATATGCGGGTGCATACGACCTTCATACGGCCCCGTATACTGGGTAGTATGGGGGTAGTATGAAATTCCTGTTTTCTTCTCTTTTCGCCCAAATGATATCTTCTTGTTCTCTATGGCTTCCTTATGCCCTACAAAGCAAATAGTAGACGATTAAGCATAAAAGGGGCATCAAAGCTCACAAAATACATGTAAAGTGAATACGATATATATATGAAAACACCTGCATTTAGACACTTATCACTCACACTCAACCCTCATTCATGTTCATCACGGGAAGTATCTGTGTCCATTTTCATGAGCTAAATCAACTGAGATGTTTTGCTTACAAAAGTTTGAAAAAATCTCCGCCAAACCTTGTATATCATTATGATATCTAGTATCCTCATTGTGTTAATTGAGTGCACAAAATAAATCAGTATAAGGTCAAGAAAGAAGAATTATTGAAACTAAAAATAAAGCCAAAATAATGAATAGAAATGAAAAAGAAAACAAGTATTTACAAATATGAACAATATTAACAAATTAAATCAACAGAATCCAAATTTTTCTAAAAGTTGCCAGTCCCACAGCAACGATGCCAAAAACTTGATGCACTCTCCGCAAGTGTAGGGGTCGCATGCAAGTAATACATTGATACCCCGTGAGGGGTAGGGTTATCAAAACCACAAGGAATGGACTTAAAGTACTCACTCTGCTTCCGATGTCTAAATGAGCAAGAATTGGGTTAGTTTCAAGAATAAAAACAAACAAACAAAAAAAGGAAAGAATAGGTGGAGAGAAAAGATGGATTAGCATGCTGACTTGCTTCTAAAGTCTACCAGGTACATTTTAAAGTTCAAGTGTGTGCTCACAAGCAATGTTGCATCTATAGTTCTCAAATACACCAAGTTTTGCCAAGATAACTGTGCATTTCAAACACATCAAGTTTTGTAATCACATAAGCAATCACAACTATTATTATCTATACACTAAGTTTTACTGAAGCACTTGTGCAAGTCCAAAACATTAAGATATGCAACACAAGATTAAAGACATGAATCTGAAAGAACTCCATAGATATTGAAAGGAAGTAGTCAGAGCATACAAAGCATCGTAGTTCATGTCCTGGGGCACCATGGATAGTTATCCCCTCTTGGACGGGTTCTACAAGGAAGAGAAAGAGAAAGAGCTAAAGGAAGAAGACATGACTCCCTCTTTCTCAGGATGATCTTCCTAGTCGAGCTCTGATATGCTAACCCCGCTTCCCTTTTACCTCAAACTCATCTTTGATCCCCTTAGAAGGTGTGGTAAAGCATGATCTTTGCTCTCCTCAAAGTCCTCTGGTGGAGAGAAGAATCCCCGAATAAAAATGAGAGTGAAACCTTAGAATCTGGAGTTAAATAGAGTGATTTTGGGCTCAACACCAGCTAAGCATGGTCGTGCTTAAACCATGGTTTCCTCGGTTAAGGTTTGATTGAAATGAGTTAAGTGCTCGCATGGATTTTCTAGTGGAAGGGATCACAGTCGTACTCTACCCGTGCTTCACTTGAGCACGACCGTGCTAGGAGAAAACAAAGCGTGCTTCTCCTGTTGAGAAGAAAATACCTTAAACCTTAGATAATCACGCTCGTGCTCGGACCATGTTCAGCCTGAATTCACCCCCCTGCTTGAATTTTCATTGGGCGATCCTTCAGGCATAGATAATCAGTGAGATAGAGCACGATTGTGCTCTACCCATGTTCAGCTTGAGCACTTAGTAAAAAATCTTCATTATCCATTCGTTTCATCCTCGATTTCACTCCAAATTGTTTCGAGCCCCAAAATCCTGCACAATTACCAACTATACCTAGAATAGCAGTGAATATTCACAAAATTATGCTAAAGGATGAGTAAAATAAAGAATTGAGGGTAAATAAATATGATATAAAATGCACTCATCATAGATACATCTATGAACTCATTGATAGATGCAACAATAAGTCCTATGACACAAATTAGATTGCTAACCTGTCATTCATTTTTCGTTTTGAAAATTTACCTTTCATAGAAAAGATATGTGTTGAACTTAGCTTTCAAAATAAATGAAAATTAACTCAATTGGATAATAAATAAGAAAGTTATGACTAATTCAGTATAGCAAGATCTATAAACTCATGTATTGCTACAAGAATAACACATGTGACACAAATCAGATTGCCAACCTATCATTTATTTTAAATTTCAAAATTTGTCCTCCAACAAGAAGATAGATGTTGAACTTAGCTTTAAAATTAAATTAAAACAAATCTAATTGGAAAATAAATTAGAGAGTTATGACTGATTAAACGTAGCTGCATCTATAAACGCATGTACAGCTACAACAATAAGACCTGTGACACAAATCAGATTTCTAACATGTCATTCATTTTGGAATTTTAAAATTTGTCTTTATCAAAAAGATTAATGTTGAATTTATCTTTTAAATTAAATAAAAATCATCTCAATTGGACAATAAATCATAAAGGTATGACTAATTCAGCGTAGCTACATGTATAAACTCTTGTATAGTTATAACAATAATACCTATGACACAAATCAGATTGCTAAACTGTCATTCATTTTAAATTTTATAGAATTTGTCCTCCATTGAAAATATAGATGTTCAACGTAGCTTGCAAGTTAGATGAATATCAATTCAATTTGACAGTAAATTAGAAAGTTATGACTGATTTAGTGTATTAGGATGTACAACTCATGTGTAGCTATAACAATATGACCTTGGACACAAATAAGATTTCTAACCTATCATTCATTTTGAATTTTGATTATTGTTAAACTAATCATAATTTCTATATTATTTACACTACATTTAACATTAAATTACACTTGTTTAGCAGCTCATTCGTACAAAATTTTATTCTTTTGCTCATGATGACCTTCATTTTTGTTTTAGTGGAAAGAAATAAATTCAAGGAGTTTTTGAAGCAAAATGAAGCAAGTTACTGAATCAAGGCTGTACCTCGGGCTCACAACAGCCATTATGGTAACTCACAATGGATGTTATCTACACTTAGCATCACGGTGATCAAGCCGCTATAGCATGAGCTCACTAGAAGCAACATAGAAGCCATAACGACCTCACAACAGTCTTTGTGAAGTCCATAACGGCCGTTGCCAAGATACATAACGTCCAAAGACTGTGCCAAAATGTGACTTGGAGCCCAAGCAACAACTTACTTACCACGGGCATGACAACGGCCGTGGTGAGGCCGTGGTGAAGCTGATTACTATAAAAACTTAGTTTTCACTAAATTAGGGGGGATCCTTTTACCAAATAGTTAGGGCGGCTGGATTTTTGGAGATCTTAGTAGTGGAAGATGGTGTTTCTTCCATATACCAATAGATTACCGTGGATTAATCAAGAGTAAGTCAACGATCATAATCGAAAAAGATTGCACGTGATAGGCATCTTCAAAGATTATCATCAAAGGGGCATTAGTGACATATATTATCCAGACAACTTTGGGATCCACAAATCCCCAATCTTCAAAGACCTATTAGAGTGAGTTAGTATAGAATACATTGAACGCATGTCTATATTCTTTATTTTTGGTCTTGTGGCTCTCTTGTGCTTTGATGGTTTTATCTTTGTGATCCATGAGAACCTAATTCGAGGGGAATTATATGTCTAGTTCCCCTCAATTGTTATTTATGAATGTCAATTTGTTAATCCAATAAATCTTTTCTAGTTTATGTGAATCATTGCATGATCTTAATTGATTGTTATTCTTGTTGATGTGGATGAGGAAGTTATGACCACATATTCATTACACACATTCTATGATAGATCTACCCATGCACTAGTGAATAGGTATACTAGATCTTCAAATAAGGGATTGATTGACCCTTACACTTAGGGTTTTATTAATTTCTTCTCGTGGGATTCCTGTAGTTAAGGAAAACATAGGAGACTGAGGTGGATTATAATCCATTTGAGTGATGGGGTAGAGGTATTTGCATCTTAAGTCCCTGGTGTTTATACCTAGTCGCCAAAGGTTTTAGGGCTGGTAGGCCTTTGAATTTCCCCGGTCAAATTCTAGAATGCGATTGTAGCACTCAACGCCTATCATCAGTAATATTCAAGATAACTATTATACAATCTTCCAACTCATTTCTAAGTGTGCTTAATGATTCACCAATTTTATTGTATCTATAATTTCTACAAGTAGATTAAATAAAGAACTTAAATGTCTAGGCTATTGATTAAGTGAAGAGGAAGTAATAGGAGCCTGTCGCCGTTCTTAGGGAAACACGACCCTCGTGATCATCCATAAGGTATTACTTAATGACCTGAGCACTTGCGGCATTATGGACATAATTACAATATTTGATTGTGTATTTACATACTTATATACTTAGATTTTCACATAACCAATAAAAGTAGGAAAGTGTCCATCAAGTTTTTGGTACCGTTGCAAAGTAGTGCCTAGTTGAGAGATTCTAGGAAAACTTGTAGCTTAGTGTTTTAGCTAATTCTTTTATTTCATATATTGTTATGACACTCATCCAACATTGAAGACTTATTACCACTAATTTTTTCTACAGGTGGCTGTTTATGACCAGAGCTAATCCCGCAGATTTAGTAGAAAGAAGCATTAAACCAAAGAGAACCCTAACATTGTTGAGGAGACTCCGGAAGAGACAAGTTGTGGAAGCGGATAATGATAGTAATAGCGTAGAATCTTCTACCATGGCTTAACCAAGAAGGACACTTTCGAAGTATGAGAGACCGCAGTTCACAAGAGAAGAGTTCAGTGTTCGAGCCCCATCAGTGGTAGCTAATAAATTCAAAATTAAAGCTAGCACTAATGGGATGATTAAGAACTTCTATCAATTCGACAGACTAGTAGATGAAGATCCGAATGCCCACCTCTCAAAATTCTTGCAGATCTGATCGACATTCAAGATGAGCACAATAACAGATGATGCAATCAGACTGTGACTTTTCAAATTTAGTTTGGGAGGTTCAACGTACAAGTGGCTTACTTCTTTAGCACCGGGGTCGATCAGGATATGAAACGACTTCGTGGAGAAATTCCTTGGATGTTATTTTTTGGCCAAGTAAAGTAGCAAAGATAAGACAGGAAATCTCAACATTCAAGCAAGGAGAGTATGAAAAACTATTTAAAGCACATGAATGGTTCAAGGACCTTCTTAACTGGTGCCCACATCATGGGTTCAGTTCATGGATGAGTTGCAAATTCTATACAATGGATATACTACTGTAGAATTGTCATTGAGCAACAAATATCCTGAAGAGGTAGAGAAGTTGTTTAAGGACATGGCTAACAATAAGTCACTCACACACCCCTTGTGTGTGTGTGTACCACAAGTGCACTGGTCGTCGAAGTAATAAAGTACCCCGGTGAATGGGTAGTCGAATCTATAGGGAATAGTAGCTCGGAAACACAAGTATATCTATTTAACTATAATGAAAACCAAGTTGTGATGTTGATTGGAAAAATCAATGCAAATAAAAGTAAAGAGAAGAGAGAAAAAGCAAGAATAGGAAGGAGAGGTAATCAATGATAAAATGTGGTACTTGGACAATGCTCACCCTAAGATTATTGTTTCAAGTGCAAGACTAATATTATGCCTTCTAAATGAAGTTTAATGAGTCGTGGCAATCCACAGACAAATGGTCCCCAACCAAAGGTCAACTGTGACTAGCCTTCTACACTATACCTCAGGGGAAAGGAATACTCTTAGCACCTCACACTATGTGGGTGACACACTCCTTGCTTGTGACTCGCAAGTGCACGGGTTTCTCAAAGGAATAATACCCAGGTGAGTGGGTTATCGTATCCATAAGAATTAGTGATTAGAAACACAAAATTTCTATTTAACTAAAGTGAAATGAATTAATAGTGGTGTGAATGAAATCAATATGAAAAGAACTAAAGAAAATAAGAAAGAGAGGCGCAATAAAATGAGAGGAAAGGCAATAGATAGAAAGTGGGGCACTCGGACATTGCTCCCACTAAGACTATTGCTTCAAATGCAAGACCAACTATTATGTCTCCAAACTAATGCTTAATAAGTCATGGAAGATCTTTGCCAATGAAGCTTTTGATTGAAGAAGATGTGCGATCTATGGCATAAACGTGTGCCCGCTTATGTTGCCTTGATGAAGAAGGTGGAATTGGGAGTGTTTTTGGCGGGGGGTTCTGTGGCAAGTAATGTAGCAAATCACTGTAGTAAATTAATGTAGCAGTTATTGTTCACAGCCGACTGAAAATTAGAATTCCATAGAATCCACTCGGGCGTGTGGAAATTCCACAAGCCCATGTAGAAATTCCACAGGGGCGTGTTAAACATCCACAATAACGTGTGTATGCCCAATTCCAGCCTATTTAAAGCTGGTTTTCAGTCCCATTTCAGCATTCTTTTCTCATTTCTTTCCCCAACTTGAAAGAGGGTTGCGGCTAGGGTTTAGAGCAGTTTTAGCAAGGCTTTTGGAGTGGTTCTCTGGCTTCGACACCACGCTCTACTTGGAAGAAGGTTATTGGGGGTGCTTTCGTCGGCACCGATTCGGCGAAGTGTGCCCTAGGCTTGACAAGGGGACCTTTGGACGAGGCCACTCCACAAGATCGGGGATATGAACACCGATAGGGGTTTTCTATGGATTACTTGTTTTTACATTCAATTTCATTATTGATTGTAACTAGCTCCACAGAGAGCTAAAACCCCTACTGGGTACATGGATTTGTGAATCCTAGGATGTGATTGTTTCATTAAACCTTTTATTATGCTTTCTTTAATTGATGTTTTGATTGAGTTCCAATCTTTAATACTTGATTGAATGAATACTCCTTAGAGTGACACTAGGGTTGAGTGTTCATCTTGGTAACCTTTGTGAGTGAGTGACACACCATGAGGGTTAGGCATTACAAGTTTGGAGGGGGTTAAGAGGGTGAGTCGAGAGGTAGCGGAGCCTCCCCTTTCCCTTCCGATGTGATTTATCCTACCTCCATGTTCCAAGAGTTCTTTGCGGTCATAGTAGAGTGAATAGTCCAAGGGATGACCTTTCGATGGGGCTAAGTTGCAAAGGCAACGGAGTAAAGCGTTGAAGTCATTTTAGCACCTAGGGCTTAATTGTGACTAGGGACCTTTCACCTGGACTAAAGGGTTAGGTCTACATAAAGGAATAGGGTTTTTTATCGGTAATCCCTAGAGCGTCTTGTAACTTTACACATTGTGAGGTGTTGAGACTGATCGATTTCTTCGCGGGACATAGTGTAGAGTTCGTTATGGTTGACCTTAGATTTGGGACCATGTATCTTTGTATCTCCATAACTCATTAATTCATTATTTAGGTGGCATAATAATTGGTTTTGCACTTGATACAATAATCCTAAGCAGAAATATATCCGAGTACCCCATTTACATTGATTGCCTTTTTCCTCTCAATTATTGTGCATATCTCTCTTATTTATTTTATCTCTTTTTATATCAATCTCATTCATCATACCATCAATTTATTCTCATCATAGTTAGATAGCAATCGTTGTGTTTCTATTCACTATTCCCTATGGATATGATACCCACTCCCCTGAGATTTATTACATTGACACCGATGCACTTGCGGTTTACACGCATATTCGGTCATGTCAAGTACTCCACCAAAAACACTCCTGAATCCAGATTTTTCTTTGAGACAACATAAACGGGTATATGTCTATACTGCAGATCGTGTCGCTTCTTCAATAAAGGATAACATTGCTGAAGATCTTGCTAGCATTGCACAAGTCGGAATACGCAAATGTGATTTCCTTTGTGCCCCTCCAAACCATGTAATTGCTTGAGCGCATGGAGGTTGGCACACATTCACGTATCTTCAAGCACAACTTGTGTCTTCACGTTTTGTTCACTCCCAGATTCCATGAACAAAGTGTAATCACAATCTACTTTGGCTTCCTTCCTCTATATTTGGCTCCACAATCCTACATGCACAAAAGAAAGATGAATACACATATATTAGCGCTAAAATCTGATAAAAGTAATGCTCATCGTAACAAAGGAATACTTGGTATTACTAATACACAAGCACTTATCAGTGGGACTGCTGGAAGTGATTCAAAGTGATAAACCCTATTCCCTAGTATAGATCTAACCCTTTGGTCCAAGCGAAAGACCCCTAGTTACAATTAAGCCCCAGCATTAAGGATTATTTCAACACTTAACTCTGTTGCTCATGCAACTAGGCCCCAGTAGAGTTTGTCTCTTGGCACTCCACTCTATCGTAACCACAAAGAACTATTAGAATGTGGAGGTTGGATAAATCACGTCTGAAGGGAAAGGGGACATTCCACTATGGCTCGACTCACCCTCTTAACACTCTTCAATCTCGCTATGTACAATCCTAATGAAGTTGTCACCGCTTCAAATCAACAAGCACATGAGATTGAAACTCAATTAAAACATCAATTAAAGGGAACATAATAATAGTGAATGAAACAAAATCATCCTCAGGTTTACACGTCCAAGCACCCTCTAGGGGTTTGGCTCTCCATGGGGTAATACAAACTCAATACTAAAATGAAAAATAAATGTAACCAATCCACAGATAAAACCCCCTTGAAGTCCTTATTGATGGTCTTGTGGAGTTGCCTCGTCTTCTCCAAAAGCTCTCTTGTCAAACCTAGGGCACACTTCGCTGAATTAATGTCCATGAAAGCTCCCCCAATAGTTCTTCTCCAAAGGAACTCAATGTTGAATGCCGTAGACTCGCTATTAAAACCCAGCAAAACCTCTCTCCAAACCTTAGCCGTGCTCTACCCAAAAAATGGGCAAAACATAGGAAGAAGATCGCGAAATAAAACAGTCAAAGCTGTATTTATATGGCTGAAATCGGGCATCCACACGCCCGTGTGAATTTCCAGGTTTTTGGTTTCGTGCGCGCTGTGAATAGTAACTACTATAGTAATTTTGCTATAGTACTACTACAATACTTCACTAAAAGACTCCTAGATTCACTTTCTTCATCGATGCTGCATGATTAGGGCACACATCCATGCAGTAGATGACATCGTGTCTTCAATTAAACCACATTGACAAAGCTTTTAACAATGTTGCACAAGTCAGAACATTTAGAGTGTGACTGCCTTTTTGTCCCTCCACATTGTGTATTCACTTGAGCACAATGTTGGTTGGCACACACCCACATGTCTTTGAGTACAACTTGTGTCTTCACATTTGTTCAATCCAAGAACTTCATCAACAATTGCGTCTATGATCTAGTTTTGCTTCCTTTCTTCCAAACTTGTCTCCACAACCCTAAATGCACAAAAGAATAGAAATACACATGAATAAGCTATAAAATCTGATAAATGTAATGCTTGATGAAAGAAAAGTATACTAAATATAACTTCTATACAAGAACTTATTAGTCACACTGGAGTTCAAGAGGAAGGCAACTAAAAGTGGGTGGTTTACATGAGGTAGACGAAGACACCACTTTAGTAACAAAGGATTGCGCTTATAGGAAAGTTAGATCTACTCGTGGGCAATAGTCAAAGTGTTAGCATGAAATCTAGGGCTATTATGTTTTGCGAAACGTGTGGAGGAGGATATGAGGTCACCCAATGCATGATTGTGACTTGAGTACTGGCTCTTGTGCAACAGGTGTATTTTATTAGTCGAGGTCAGAGGAACCAGAATAACCCATACAGCAGTACATACAACCATAGATGGAGGAGTAATAAAAAATTCTCTTTGAACAATGGTCAGCAAAGACCTCCTCAGCAATAGAACTCTTAATACAAGCCATAACAGCCACAATCTGAAAGAAAGATCTCCACAGAAGATGTTTTGGACATATATATGACTAGTAATGATGTGCAATTGGACAAGTTTGGTATGAAATTATGAAATGTTCAAGCTTTAATCAAGAACTTGGAAAATCAAGTTGGATAGTTCGCAAGAGAGAGTACCGAAAGACCCCAAGGAAGGCTTCCAAGCAACAATGAATTAAACCCAAGGGAGCAGCTTAAGGCTATCTCACTCCGTAGTGGTAAGACCATTAAGACAAGGATCACTTAGGGTCCCAGTGTCATAATAAAGAAAGCAATAGCACAGGAAGACCCTAGTATTTTACAGGAATCCATAAAGGAGGAAGAGGAAGTGGTTGAGGAAGAATCATAAGAGTCAACACTAGCTCGACCCGCAGCCTGAGAATACAAAAACTAAGTTCTTTACCCTTCCAGATTAAAAGTCGAAAAGGAGGACACACAATTCAAGAAGTTCATGACCATTTTCTAACAACTCCATATAAACATCACCATTGTTGAAGTGATAACTTCTTGTGTGATAAAAATGCGAAGTGTTCTTTCCTTATGATGAGCATTACTTTTATTAGGTTTTAGCACTAATACTTGTGTATTTGTGTTACTTTCATGTATATACCACATGGATGTGTGCCCGTTCATGTGGCCTCGATGAAAAGAGGAGATTCAGGAGCATTCTGGTGACGTACTGTAGTAGTTTAATGTAGCAAAATACTGTAGTAAAATCGCTGTATCAATTACTGTAGGAAATGAAGACGTAGAAATCCATACGGCCGTATGGAAATTCCACACGCCCATGTGGATGCCCAATTCCAGTCCTATAAATACTGTGTTGAGAGTTTTATTTGGGAATCTTCTTCGTATCTTTTGCCCATCTTCTGGGGAGAGGCGATAAGGGTTTTGAGAGGCTTTTGCTAGGTTTCTTCCTATCTTTTACATCGAGTTCCTTTGGAGGAGAACTATAGGGGGAGCTTTTGGCAGCATCAATTTGGCGAGGTGTGCCCTAGGATTGACAATTAAACCTTTGGAGAAGATGAGACGGCTCCACAAGACCATCAATATGGACAACAATGGGGTTTTCTCTATGGATTGCTTGTACTTATCCTTGATTTCATATTTGCTTTTGTATTGCTCCATGTAGGGCTAAACACCTAGTGGTTGCTTAGACTTATAAACCATATGATGATCTTGTTTCATTGACTCATATTATACTTCTTTAATTGATGTTTTAATTGAGTTTGAACTTTGAATACTTGTTGATTTAATTTTCCCTTAGAGTGACACTAGAGTTGAGAGTCCATCTTGGGAATCCTTGTGAATGAGTGATATTTCATTAGGATTAGACAAAGCAAGGTTGAAGAGGGTCGAAAAGGGTGAGTCGAGAGGTAGCAGAATGTCCCCTTTTCCTTCTGATGTGATTTATCCTATCTCCACATTCCAAGAGTTCTTTGCAGTCATGATAGAGTGAAGTGCTAAGAGATGAACTCCACCAGGGCTTAGTTGTATGAGAAATAGAGTGAAGTGTTGAAGTAATCCTTAATGCTAGTGCTTAATTGTGACTAGGGGTCTTTCTCTTGTACCAAAGGGTCAAATATATAATTAGGGAATAGGATTTGTTACTTGGAATCCCTAGAACTTCAAGCAACCCTATATAATGTGAGGCGTCAAGAGTATCCCTTCCACAGGGGCATAGTGTACAGGCTAGTCACGATTGACATTAGGTTTGGGGCAGTGTGTCTTTACATTTCCATGACTCATTAAACTTTAATTAGGAGGTATAATACTGACAAGGTCTTCTTGCGTATATCCTTCAAGTGCACGGGTTTGTCGAAGTAATAATCCCTGGTGAGTGGGATCGAATCCACAGGGAGTAGGGAGTAAAGACACTTAATTCCATTCTTAGCTATGTGGAGTATCAACAATGATAAGTGTGATAATGATTTAATTCTCAACAATTAAAAGCAACAAGTAAGAGAGCAAAAGTAACGAGGAGGCAAGGCAATCGATAAAGATGGGGTACTCGGATGATGCTTCACCTAGGAAAATCGCTTCAAGTGCAAGAACTCTCTATTATGCTTCCTAATCAATGCAATGGTGAGTCGTGAAAATCCTTACATACATAGTCCCAAATCTAAGGTCAGCTATGCCTAACTCTATTCATGTCCCGGAGGAGAGATTAAATAACTTGTCAACCTCGCACTCGAATAAAGTTGCAATGAGCTCTAGGGATTCCAAGTGATAAATCATTTCCTAATTATAGACCTAACCCTTTGGTCCAGGCGGAAGGTTCCAAGCCACAATTAAGCCGTAGATACTAAGATCCCCTCAACGCTTCACTCCATTGCACGCGCAACTAGGCCGTAGCGGAGGTTCATCCCTTAGACCATTCACTCTATTATGGTCATAAAGAACTCAAGGAACGGAGGTAGAATCTATCACATCGGAAGGGAAAGGGGACGCTCCTATACCTCTCGACTCACCCTCTCAACCCTCTCCAACCTAGCTTTGTCTAACGCTCATGGTGTGTCACTCACTCACAAGGTTACCAACAAGAACTCTCAACCCTAGTGTCACTCCATGGGAAACGTTCATACAATCAAGCATTCAAGGTTGGAACTCACAATAAACATCAATTTATTGAAAGCATAATAAAGAAGTTCAAAGAAACGAATACATTCTAGGGTTCACAATCAACGAAGTACCCACTAGGGGTTTAGCTCTCCATGGAGCTAAGTACAATCAAAGAAATCGAATGTAAAAGCAATGAATCCATAAAGAAACCCCCTCGATGGTCATGTCGATGGTCTTGCGAAGAGTCCTCTACTTGTCGTCGAAGGATTCCCTCGTCCGGTATAGGATACGCCTCGACGGAAGCTCCCCTACCAACCTTCTTCCTCAGGAATGACGATTTCAGAGCAGTAGAACCTCTCCAAAACCTTGGCCAATACCCCTCAAAGCCCTAGCCGAAGCCCTCTCTCAAGTTGGGGAAAAGATGGAGAAAAGAATACCAAAATCGGGGCTGATTCGGCTTTAAATAGGGCTTGAATCGGGCGACTACACGGGCGTGGATGATTCACGTGCCCGTGGGGAATTTCCACACGGGTGTCGGTAATTTCCACATGCCCGTGTGGATTCTCTGAAACTGTCTTTTTCGGCTGGCTGTGAACAGTAACTGCTATAGTATTGCCACAGTGATTTGTTGCATTACCTGCTACAGTACTATAACAAAAATACTCCCGAATCCACTTTTCATCGAGGTAACATAAACGGGCACGCGTTTATGCCGTGGATCGCTTTGCTTCTTCAATGACGGATAAGTTGATGGAGATCTTGTTCTATATGCATAAGTCGGAATGCTTGAGTGTGACTGCCCTTGTGCCCCTCCAAATGATTGTGCAAACTCAAATACGAGGAGGTTGGCACACACTCTAGCATCTCACACCAGACTTATATCTTCGCGTTTAAACCTTAGCAAGATTTCCTCCAAAATCGGTGCATTGTGATCCACATTGGCTTCTTTCCTTCATAATTTGTTTCACAACCCTACCTGCATAAAAAAAGTAACATAAGAACACACATATTAATGTAAAAACCCGAGAAAAGTAATGCTCAACATAAGGAAAGAATGCTTCGCATTCATATCACACAAGAACTTATCAAATACTAGTCTTGCACTTTAAATAATAGATCTAGGATAAGCATTGTCCTGGTATCCCATTTTACTATCAATTGTCTCTTTTTATTCCTTTTGCTTGTTCTCTTTTCTTTTACTTTTATTTGCATTGATATTTTGAATCAACATCATAACTTGGTGGTTTACTATAGTTAAGAAGCAATACCTATATTTCCGAGCAACTATTCCTTGTGGATTCGACTACCAACTCACCAAGGTATTTTATTACTACGATGACCCGTGCACTTTCGGTACACACTCGTAAGGGGTGTGTCAAGTTCCATATGCACTTAGGGTATGAGGTTGCAATCTCTAACTCACACAAGGCGATAGATCCCCATATCAATGCACTATTCATCCATCCCTATATCCCCGCATTATCACCTCTTTGTTCTCTATTTCTTGGTCTAACAACCCCGTGTACGGGTCCAGATTCAGTATTTCCTGCACTTATTCATTGATTAGTTCATTGGTATTGTCAAAAATAATAAAGAGTATCATCAAAGTCAAGAGAATGTTGCATGGCTTCAGCGAGGCGGTATGTGAGCTTGTCATCTCCAACCCTCAGTGTCAACTCCCTCGCCGTCCATGTCGATAAGTGCCTTGGAAGTGCCAAGAATGGCCTCCTAAGTATTAAAGGAACATCTACATCCTCATTGACATCCAACACTACAAAGTCTACAGGAAATATGTACTTATCCACATTGACAAGTATGTCTTCAATGATACCCCTTGGATGTCTCACTGTTTGGTCTGCCAATTACAATGTCATCCGAGTGGGCCTAGGCTATCCCAAGCCTAACTTCTGAAAGAACGAGTATGGCATGACGTTGATACTAGCCCCCGAATCCGCCAATGCCATCTCTTCATCCAAATTACCAATGTTGCACGTAATCACAAACCTTCCGAGATCTTTTCTTCTTGTTCGGCATGTTCTTTTGTAACACCACCAAACAAGAGGTATCTAAGATTACTGATGCACTCTCCTCCAACTTCCTCTTGCCAAAAGATCTTTCATGAACTTGGCATAATGAGGCATTTGAGACAATGCCTCCACAAAAGGATTGTTGATGTGCAATTGCTTGAATAAACCCAAGAACTTTTTGTATTGCTCATCATTTCGGTCTTTCTTAAATCTTGAAGGATACGGGATTCTCTGCTTATAAATTGGGGGTGCCACCTCATTCTCTTTGCTAGCTCTCTCCTCAACCTCCACAACCTCGGGTGCTTCAACATTGTTCTTCTCACTTGGAAACTTACCCTCAACCTCACGACCACTTCCAAAGTGATCGTCTTCACATGTTCACTCGGATTAGTCTCGGTATTACTTGGCAAGCTTCCATGTGGTCTCTCTGATATCGACTTCATAATTTACCCCACTTGATTTTCTAGATTGTGCAATAAAGTGGTGTGGTTGCGAAGTGTAGCCTCGACCGTTTGGAACCTTGTATCCGATGATTACACAAATCTAGTCAAGGCTTTCTCTTAGTCGGTCATCCGGGTTTCTAAGCCTGAAACTCTATTCTCCATGTTTGGGGCTTGTTGTTAAAAACTCGGTGGTGCTATGACCTTTTGCTATCCTTGGTTACTCCATGAGAAATTGGGATGGTTCCTCCACTCTTGGTTGTAGGTGTTGCTATAAGGATTACCTTGTACCCTTCCGGAATTGCCAACAAAATCTACTTGTTTAGTCGAGGCTTAAGTAGCAATTGAAATAGGACAATCAAACGTCATATGTGATCGCGGCCACCCTCGGTGAAGTCAATTTATCCAATTTCTTGCTCAATGCCTCTACTTGGGCTACTAAGGATGGAACCATATCAATTTCATGTAGTCCGGCCACTTTTTTCTTTTCCCTTGAATTCCATTATTAGCTGTTTATAGCCATTTCCTCTACCAACTTCCGGGCTTCTTCATGGGTCTTATTCCCTATTGTACCTCCTACGGCGGGATTTAGAAGTTGTCTTGTACTTGGATTCAACCCGTTGTAAAAAGTCTGAATGATCATCCATTCGGGAAAACCATGCTGTGGATACTTCAGCAAGAAGACCTTGAATCACTCCCATGTCTCAAACAAGGATTCAAGCTTCATTTGAACAAACGATGATATTTTATTACGAAGCTTCGCTGATTTCCCCAGAGGGAAGTACCTTGTAAGGAAAGCTTCGACCATTTCATTCCATGTCGTGATGGATGCTCATGGTGAAGAATGTAGCCACTGCTTTGCTCTTCCTTTTAGAGAGAATGGGCAAGTCCTCAATCTTATAACATCATTTGTAACACCGTTAATCTTCAGCATGTCACAAACTTCCAAGAAATTTTTAATATTATTGTTTGGATCCTCATTAGCCAAACCATTGAACTACACCGACTACTCTATCATTATGATGAATGTTGGCTTTAGCTCAAAGTTCAGAGATGTAATCGGGAGCCACATAATGCTAGATTGTGTCCCCAATACTGACAATCTGGCATAATTAGAAAGTGTTCTTTGTTGTTAATTTTGTTCTGCCATATTGTCAAACCCTTCAAACTTCTACTTCGGCTAGATATGATGGTTCTTACACAGGCTAGTTAACCTTTCTTCTGAGTGTACGTTCAAGTTCAGGATCATCTTTAATTAATATCGAAGGGTTCCCTCGAGTCATAACCTGGAGCTGCACCAAAAAAAAAAAAACAAATTAGAACGATATTAGAATAAGAAGATGTGAACTAGAATGAATGATGAATGGCTAAGATAAAAAAGTGCAAAGTATCTCTAAATGCCTACTCCCCGGCAACGGTGCCAAAAAATTTGACAACGCCCCTTGCGTGTAACCCGCAACTACATGGGTTTGTCGAAGTAATAAATCCCAAGTGAGTGGAGGATCGTATCGACATGGAGTAGGGAATAAAAATACTAAAATTGATACTTAACCAAGCGAAGATGAATAATGATTGTGTTGATAAAGTTTATTGTAAGTAGAAACAAAAGAAATAAGAACAGAAGCCCCAAGTAAATGAGTGGAAAGACAATCGATAGAAGTGGGGTACTCAGACAATGCTCCCCCTAGGACTAATGTTTCAAGTGCAAGACCTACTAATACTTAATGAGTCGTGGAAATCCTGAAGCACACAGTCCCAAACCTAAGGTCAACCATGACTAACTCTACACTATGTCCCTGTGGAGAAATCCCTCAGTCTCAACACCTCACACTTTGCAAAGTTGTATGGAGTTCTGACAATGCCCTTTGCGTATGTCCCGCAAGTGCACCGGTTTGCCGAAGTAATAAAATCCCGGATGAGTGGTGTATCGTATCCACAGGGAGTAGGAAATAAAAACACTTAAATTTTTTCTTAACTAAGTAAAAGATGAATAGTGATATGTGTGACAAGATGTGAAATAACAAAAGTAAAAGAACAAGAAAGAGAGCACAAGTAAAGGAGAAGGTAAGGCAATCGATATAAATGGGGTACCGGGATATTGTTCAGCCCAGGACAATCGTTTCAAATGCAAGAACCCTCTATTATACTTTCTAACTGATGCAATAATGAGTCGTGGAGATCCTTAAATACATGGTCCCAAATCTAAGGTCAACCATGACTAACTCTATACATGTCGCGGAGGAGAAATTGAATAACCTCTCAACCTCGTACTCATATAGAATTGCAATGAGTTCTAGGGATTCCAAGTGATAAATCCTCTTCCTAGATGTAGACCTAACCCTTTGGTCTAGGTGGAAGGTCCCTAGCCACAATTAAGTCCTAGGTGCTATAATCATTTCAACGCATCACTCCGTTGCACCCGCAACTTAGCCCCAGTGGAAAGTCATTCTTTAGCCCATTCACTCTACTATGACCGCAAAGAACTTGAGGAAATTGAGATAGAATAAATCACATCGGAGGAGAAAAAGGGACGCTCCGCTACCTCTCGATTCACCCTCTCAACTCTCTCCAATCTATCTTTGTCTAAATCTCGTGGTGTGTCACTCACTCATAAGAGTTGCCAACAAGAACTCTCAACCCTACTGTTACTCTAAGGGAGTATTCATACAATCAAGCATTCATGATTGGAACTCAAATAAAACATCAATTAATTGAAAGCATAATATAGAGGTTCAATGAAATGAGTTCATCCTAGGGTTCATAAATACCCAAGTACCCACTAGGGGGGTTTAGCTCTCCATGGCAATGGTCTTGTGGGAAGTCCTCTACTCGTCCAAGGGTCCCTTTGTCTGGCCTAGGATACACCTTGCCAGATCAGTGCCGATGAAAGCTCTCCCAATAACCTTCTTCTAAACGGAGCAGAATGTCAAAGCAGTAGAAGCTCTCCAAATCCCTAGCCAATACCTCTCAAAACCCTAGCTGAAGCCCTCTCTAAAGTTGGGGAAAATATGGAGAAAAACATTCTAAAATCGGGGCTGAAATCGGCCTTAAATATGGCTGAAATCGGGTACCTGCTACAGTGCTTGCTGCAGTATCTTGCTACAGTAGAGGCCCAAAACACTCCCGAATCTATGTTTTTATCGAGGTAACGTAAACGGGCACATGTTTATGCCATAGACCGCTTTGCTTCTTTAATAAACAGACACGTTGGTAGAGATCTTGCTATACATGCGCAAGCCGGAATGCTTGAATGTGACTACCCTTGTGCCCCTCCAGATCGTTGTGCTAACTTGAATGCGAGAAGGTTGGAACACATTCCCGTATTTCGAACCCGACTTATATCTTCACGTTTGAACCTTTTCAAGATTTCCTCCAAATGGTGCATTTACAATCCACATTGGCTTTTTTCTCTAATATTCGGCCTAACAACCCTATCTGTATGAAAATAACATAAATACACACATATTAGCATTAAAACCCGATAAAAGTAATGCTCATCATGAGGAAAGAACACTTCGCATTCTTATCACACAAGCACTTATCAAGTTCTAAGGATTCCAAGCGATAAACCCAATTTCTATGTGTAGATCTAACCCTTTGGTCCAGGAGAAAGACCCTTAATCACAATTAAGCCACAGATACTGAAGTCACTTCAATGCTTCACTCTATTGCTCGCGCAACAAAGCACCAGCGGAGTTTCATCCTTTAGTTTTTTGCTCTATTATAACCGCAAAGAACTCTAGGAATTGGAGGTAGGATAAATCACACCAGAAGGAAAGAGGGGATGCTGTGCTATCTCTCGACTCACTCTCTCAACCCTTTTGCAATCTAGCTTTGTCTAACCCTCATGGCATGTGACCCATCCGTAAAGGTTACCAAGATGAACTCTCCACCCCAGTGTCACTCGAAGGGAGAAATCATTCAATAAGCATTCATGATTAGAACTCAATTAGAGACATTAATTAAGGAAAGCATATTAAAAGGTCAATGAAACAAAAACATCCTAGAGTTTACAAAATCCAAGTACCCACTAAGGGGTTTAGCTATCCATGGAGCAAGATACAATCAATAATGAAATCAAAAGTAAAAATAAGTAATCCATAGAAAAACCACCTAGGTAGTTGTGTCGATGGTCTTGTGGAGTAGGCTCGTCTTCTGCAAAGGTCGCCTTGTCCAGCCTAGGGCACACCTCGCCAAAGACATGCCAAAAGCCTCCTAAAAGCCTAGCCGATGGCCTACAAAAGATGGAGAAATGTTGGAGAGAAGGGTGAATGATTCTTCTAAAATTGGGCTGAATTGCGGCTTAAATAGGGTTGGAATCGAGCATCCACACGCCCCTGTGGATTCTCCACACTGGTCTGTGGAATTTTCACGCGGCCATGGGGAATTTCCACATGCCTGTGTGGATTCTCTAGAAAACTGATTTTCGGCCAGCTATGAATAGCGATTCCTACAGTATATTGCTATAGTGATTTGCTACAGTACCTACTACAGTACTCCGCCAAAACACTCCCAATTCCACACTTTTCATCGAGGTAACATAAACGGGCATATGTTTATGCCATAGATCACAACTCTTCTTCCATAAAAGGCCTCATTGGTGAAGATCTTGCTATTAATGCACAAGTTGGGATACACAAATGTGACTGCCTTCATGCCTCTCTAACTCATTGTAATGACTTGAATACATGGAGGTTGGCACACATCATGTATCTTAGAGCTCCACTTGTGTATTCACGTTTGTTCCTTCCAAGATTCCACCAAATAGTGTGTTCACGATCTACTTTTGGCTTCTTTTCTTAATACTTAGATTCACAACCCTACATGCGCAAAAGAACATAAATACACATGTATCAGCGCTTAAACTTGATAAAAGTAATGCTTATTGTAAGGAAATAACACTTCACATTCTTAACACACAAGCACTTATCAGTAGCTTCCATGTCCCTCGAGATGCTGTGACCGTTGAGGACAGTTCACAAAGTTAGGACTTTCAGAGGGACACAGTACTGGGTAAAACCAACTATTGATCCGCCTACTGCTGACACTGCTGCCCCCGCCTTTCCACCACTGGCCACCTCTTCTCACCAGTGATCACCATTGCCACCCCACACTACTCTCCGCTAACCGGAGCAGATTATATGTTTTTCAGCAGAATTGCAGTGGCCTTAAAGAGTCACAATAATCAACGCCTAAATGAATATATTTTATACATATTTGTGTACATAGCTTTTTGTATATTATTGATAAACCGATGTCCTTTTTATCGTTTAATTGTTTAATTTTGTGTTACAGGTATAAAAGAAGCGTAAGTAAGTTCAATGACATTTAAGGGCCGTGGTACCGTAGTAGCAATGTAGCACCCTGAAGCATGAAGATTTGGCGAAAATTCAAACCCTTATTGGCAACCACACGGCCTTGAAGGCAACCACAAGAAATTAAGAGAGTCAGCAGACTGTAGCAAAGTACTATAGCTATGGTTCTGCAGCAAGTACTGTAGTAATCTTACTATAGCATCTTGTGGAAATTTCAGCAGAATGATTAAATTCTTTACGGGCAACCATGCCGATAGTGAGCCAGGCCATGAGCAAACTCGAGAACCATCTTTTAATGGAGATTAGGGCATCTTGGAAGGTGTCTATAGCCATCCCTTCTCCACCATCATCTTCTAGAGCTTCAAGGCTGTGGGAGAAGGTCGATCTCAGGGGTAAATCAAAGAGAGAAAATAGGCTACACTCAATGAAGAAGATCTAGGAGCAAACTCCTTGAAAAAGATGCTCCTTTTGATTTTGGTAATGACTATCTGATCGCTTTTAATTTGTTGAAGGAGAGACTAGAGCAAGTACCAATTGTAATCATACCGGATTAGAACGAACCTTTTGAGCTCATGTGCGACGCAAGTGATTATGCTGTTTGAGTAGTTTTGGGTCAGAGGAAAGATAAGCCATTCCGACCGATTTATTATGCTAGTAAGACTTTCGCAAGTGCTCAAGTGAATTAAACAACCACCGAAAAAGAGTTGGTAGCAGTGGTGTTTGCTTTTGACAAATTCTGGCCATACCTCATCTTATCTAGGGTCACAGTATTTACTGATCACTCGGCACTCTGTTATCTCCTGAACAAAGCTGACACAAAACCGAGGTTGATTTGTTGGATCCTATTATTACAAGAGTTTGATATGGAAATAAAAATAAGAGGGGAACCGAAAATGTACTTGTTGATCATCTATCGAGGTTAGAGGATTATGAGGGACAAGAACTGGTAAGCAAGGAAATTAATGATTTCTTTATTGAAGAACATTTATATGTAGTGCAGGCTTCAGAGTTAAAGGACACTCCGTGGTTCGCAGATTTTGGGAATTACTTATCGGGAAAAATACTAAAGCAGGGCCTCACCTTTCAACAGAAGAAAAAAGTTTTTTTCTGTGATTTGAAGAACTACTTTTGGGATGATCCATGCTTGTTTCATATTTGTGCTGATCATGTGGTTCAAAGATGTGTCTAAGGAAGAAGGTTGGAGTGTTCTTGCACATTGTCACTCTAGGCTAGTTAGGGGTGACTATAATTCAAGCAGAACTACTGAGAAAGTTTTGGCTGCTGGTTTTTACTGGTCGACCATATTTCAAGATGCCCGTTAGTTTGTTCTTCGATGTGATAATTGTCAGGGGGCCGGGAATCTATCAGAAGGGATGAAATACCTCAGAACCCGGTGCAATTTTTTGAGGTATTTAATGTGTGGGGCATCAACATCATGGGACCATTTCCAAAGTCCAATGGTAACTAATATATCCTGGTAGCAGTTGACTATGTCTCTAAATGGGTGGAAGCTCAAGCTCTTCCAACTAATGATTCCAGAACCATGGTGAAATTTCTGAAAAGGTTATTTACTCGATTCGGGACGCCACAAATTATCATTAGTAATCAAGGGACCCATTTTTTCAACACACAACTTGGGAAAGTGTTGAAGCTCTATGGACTGCATCATCGCCTTGCTATGCCTTACCACCCACAAACAAGTGGCCAAGTGGAAATCACGAATAGAGAACTTAAGAGAATCTTGACAAAGTTTATGGAACAAGGCAAGCAGGGTTGGTCGGAATGATTGGATGACATGCTCTGGGCTCATAGAATGGTGTACAAGACTCCAATAGGGACCACCCCCTATAACTTGGTGTATGGAAAATCCTATCATTTGCCTGTGGAGCTAGAGCATAAAGCCTATTGGGCCATCAAGGCTATTAATTTTGAGTTGAGCAAGGCAGGGGAACAAAAAATGCTTCATCTCAATGAGTTAGATGAGTGGAGGATGAAAGCCTACAAGAATGCAATGATATATAAGCAAAGAATTTTGAAATGGCATGACAAGCATATCAAGAATCAAAAAGAATTCAAAGTCGGCAACCAAGTGTTACTATTTAATTCTCGCCTATGGCTATTTCAGGGAAAAGCTCAAGTCCAGATGGTTTAGGCCTTACATAGTAACCGAAGTTTTATCTTATCGTGCAATTGAAATTACCTATCTTGAGAAAGGTATATTTAAGGTAAATGGACACAAACTAAACCCATACTATGGAGGAGAGGTTAGTAACGATGACAAGGAAGTGTTCTTTCTCCGTGAGCCCTCGTGAGGTAAGACAAGGTATGTCATGGTATGTGACGTAAAACATGTGCTTCTTGGGAGGCAACCCAAGTCTTTATAGTTTTTTAGTGTTTAGTTTAATGTTTGCATGAATAAGGCTTTAAGTGTTGGTGTCTTGATGTGTATGTAGATGCTATTGTTGGAATTTTCTTGTAGTTTATTTGGTGTTGACGTGTACTAAAATATGTTTGCCGAAGTTTCTAGTCATTTGACCATGTTGTGCATATTTCTCTGGTACATTTTGCATCATAGAGGTAGTCTCTGAGTGTATTTTCATGTTCAGGAATTTTTGCAGAGCCTGCAGATTTTCCTAAATCATGAAGAGAAAACGCACGGCCGTGTGGGAATTTCCACATGCGCATGGATCCTTATTGGGAGCTCATCTAGAGAGGACACATGGGCGTGGACTCGCCCCTATGAGTGACCTTGTGATGGTTACATGTCCGTTCGTAATTTCCGCACAGGCGTGTGTCTTCCTGCAGAGACTTAGAGATTTTTCCCGATAAGACACAAGAGCGTGGACTTATCCCTGTGGATGACCCTTTCATAACCACACGGGTGTGGATCGCTGCAGAAGAGTTCTCTTCCATCCGAGAATACACAGGGGCGTGTGAGTGCCCCTGTGAGTCTGGTTCTGTGAAATCCATGACCATGGGGAATTTCCGCACGAGAGTTTTTCTCGGGTTGGGCATAGGAGCCAAAGGGGCGTGAGTCTGCCCCTGTGGGTCGGGCGCATGGGAGTGGGGAATTTCCACACGGCCATGTGGATGCGTTCAAAAGCATTAAGTGTTATCCTGAGAACAGACGCAGGCGTATGTCTGCCCCTGTGCATCTCTCCTGTGTAGTCACACGGGCATGGGTCATTTCGACACGCCCGTATGGATGTATAGAACTCAAGAAAGCTGCAATTTCCTTTATAAGTCTGTCAAATATTTTTCACTCTCACACTCCCAGCACTCAGAGAACTCCCTCTCGCATCCTCCCGACTTCCCACCATCGATTTGAGAAGTTTTAATTGAGTTTCTCGACTTCATTCAAGGTTTCTCAACTTTATCTTATCGGTAAACCCTTATTCTCTCTTCTCTTCGCCATACTTGATTATGTTTGATTAAATCTAGTAAATATATTTCATTTTTGCTTTTAGATGATGGATGCATACTTTTTAACGAGTTAGAAACGAATTTGTGTTGGATTGTTGAAATTTTAGCAGGATCGCAATGTGGTTTTCGTGCCCCATGGATCCACACGGCCATGTGGAATTTCTACAGGGCCGTGTGGATTCCTGCAGTGTTGATTTTCTTTAGTTAACTTGATACATTTCCTTCAAAAACAACTTGCAGATATAGCTTCTAGTATAAGAACAAAGAAAGTAGCTAGCATGCGTCACCAAGAGCACTCTCCTGAGCTAGAGAATATAGAGTTTGCGATAACCGAGCAATGCACCAGGCTGGATTTGAGCGTCTGTCCAAGCTCAAGTTCGGTCAAATGTGGTTCCCAAATTCGAGTGCTGTGCAAGAGATACAATTAGCCATCAATATAGCATATGAGATTGAGGAAATGCTAGCTGTGGGCAGTTGGTGCATATTGCTCACTATTCATGATCCTGCCATCCGTATTCCGACAGTAGAAGTTTTGGCATCATTTGAGTTTGTCAAATCATACTCCAGTTTTGATAGTGGTGACGCCATATAGTTCAGAGTATTCGAGCATCATTATAGTATGAGAGTCACACAGTTCTCGATTCGGTTGGGGTTATATGATGAAGACTTTATTACCATAGAGAAGTACGAGCAGCTTCCTATAGATTACCCAGGTAGCTTGACTTCTCTGAATGCATATCGATGATTATGTGGCTCTCAGTAGTATGAACCGGAGGTGTCCAAGGCTACTTATCTATCTTGGTCGAACAATAGATATATGCATGGCGTCCTGAGCAGATTAGTGAATGATCATGGCGATAGTACAGGTGTTCTAAGAAAAGCAGGAGTTTCTTGACTTGTATTCTATGGTACATAGCCAGCCGATTCATCTTAGCCACATACTAGCAGAGTACCTGAGACATCAGGGTCATTATGCAAAGATTGGTTTCCTTTTCTCTGGCCCGTATATCACTAGGCTCATCATCGAAATGGGTCTACAAGATGCTATTAGAGGGACTGAGAAAATGATCATACCTACTCCCCTAGGTGTAGAGACGATTTGGCAGATGGGGATGCGGCGCAAGTATAGGTCGGTAGTACATGTATTGATTGTAGCTAATTCAGAGGAAGCTGAGGGTGGTGGTGACATGGCTGAGGGATCTCAGTTAGCGCAGGATCCTCAGCCTGAGGAGACGGAGACTGAGGCACAGCTTGAGGCACAAGAGCCACCAACAATACGGATTTTTTTCCCCAACTTGAGTCCATGACCGATTTGAGAGTCTCGAGAGTGCGGTAGGGGGTACTACAGGTAGACTTGGCTGAGATTCGCACTACATATGCTACGAACCATACAGTGGTGATGGCGCATCATGACATCCTACAACAACTACTTGAGCGGGATGCGGCTTCCCCGTTTTTTATGAGATCAAGGACCCCTCCAGCACCTCCAGCACCATCATCACCGATTCATGCACCGATCGATCCACCTATTCCACCACCGCTAGCAGTAGTAGAACCGACTACGGATGACACTAACGCTTGAGGCGTCTTTTCTTTTATTTCTTTTTATTTTCTCGTATTTTACTTTTGCATTATCTTTTGGACTTGTACACTCAGAAAGGATCTTTCCTTCTGAGTTCATCTTTTATTTACATCTCGAGTTGCATTTCATTGCTCTATCTTTTATATACTTGAGTTATTTTTATTTATTGAGATTCACTGAAACCCCTTGTGTGCGCGTGCAGATGGTCTTATCAGTATGGGAATTGAGAACTAGTCATGGACACGGTTAATGTGTTTTACACTTGGCCATGTGTGCTTCACAACCTGTTGGAACTTCGCTTCCACAATTTAGCTCCATCAAATGCAACACTAGGTGTCAGGAGGAGTATTGTTCCAATTGTAACTCCCACATATTTTCTTGATTGCTATATTTCCTGTTATGCTTGCATGTGTACATTGAGGGAACTTTACATCTTAAGTGTAGGGTGGAGTTCACTTTGCACAAGTCCTTTACATATGTTTTGATTGACATACATGCTCACGTAGCCAATGGCGGTTCCTCTTAGTTGCAATATTTGTATTTTTGAGTTTTTGAGAATTTTTAACATTGAATATTCTCATGCTCTAGTTTTTTCTTTAATTTCTAGGAATTTTTGCCCGAATGATAGTTGTTGCACCACTCACTCATGAAACTCTTTTGGAAACACAAGTTAGGTGTTTAAGGGACTAAGTAGTTTTATTTATGGTGTTTTTCTTGTTCAGAAAAAAAGAAGGGATATATTGTTTAGTCGTTCATTTTGGGTGGAAACAGCTACCACCTATGAAGTATGAAGCTACTCTCATAAGTCTGATACTAGTTATGCTCTAATGAGAGAAAGTGCTATCTCATGGGATGAGTGAAAGCTACCACCCCGTTAGAAAGAGCTACCATCTCGAAAGTGTGAAAGCCACCTTAGCGGCGGCTTCAGAAAGGGCTACCTTGGAGGACGTGTGAAGCTACTACTATCTTTTTGTTTATTATGTATTGTAGATAAATAAGTCCCTTATACATACAACTTTGAGGAATATACTTTGGGTTAAATTGAGTGAGTTTACACATACTTACATGATTTTTGGTTTGCTGTCCTTTTTTATTCAAGTTTTTAGCTAGGGCATTGACTTTTCGTATTTAGTGTTGAAATTTCCCTTACTTGTAGATTGCTCTCGTTGCATATTTTGGTGAATCTAAGGCCTAGCACTTGCAATGTTTCGTTTCTCTATACTTCAATGTTATATTTTTGGTTGAGGACAAGCAAAAGCTTAAGTGTGGAGAGTTTGATAAGCGCTTGTGTATTAGTAATACGAAGTATTCTTTTCTTATGATGTGCATTACTTTTATCAGGTTTTAGTGAATCTAAGGCCTAGCACTTGCAATGTTTCGTTTCTCTATACTTCAATGTTATATTTTTGGTTGAGGACAAGCAAAAGCTTAAGTGTGGAGAGTTTGATAAGCGCTTGTGTATTAGTAATACGAAGTATTCTTTTCTTTATGATGTGCATTACTTTTATCATGTTTTAGCTCTAATACATGTGTATTTGTGATACTTTCGTGCATTTAGGTTTGTGGAGCTAAGTATTAAGAAAAGAAGCCCAAGTAGATCGTGAATGCACTATTTGGTGGAATTTTAGAAGTAACAAACACAAAGACACAAGTTAGGTTCGAAGATACGTGAATGTGTGCCAACCTCCATGTATTCAAGCAATTACAATGAGTTGGAGGGGCATGAAGGCAGTCGCATTTGTGTATCTCGACTTGTGCATTGATAGCAAGATCTTCACCAATGAGGTTTTTTATTGAAGAAGTGTCACGATCTACGGCTTAGACGTGTGCCTGTTTATGTTGCCTCGATGAAAAGTGTGGAATCAGGAGTGTTTTGGCAGGGTACTATAGCATGTCACTATAGCAATACACTGTAGTAGAGAATCCACACAGGCATGTGGAAATTCCACATAACCCATGTGAAAATCCCACAGGGACGTGTGAGAAATCCACATGCCCGTGTGGATGCCTGATTCCAGCCCTATTAAAGATGCGATTCAGCCTGATTTTGGGGGCGATCTTACATCCTTCTCTCCAACTTTTCTCCATCGTTTGGGAGGCCGTCGGCTAGGGTTTAGAGAGGCTTACGGCAAGTCTTTGGAGTTTTCCTACGGATTCGACACTGTGCTCCTCTTGGAAGAAGGTTATTGGTGGAGCTTTAGAGAAGAAGAGGCTACTCCACAAGACCATCGACACGAATACCGAAGGTGTTTTCCTATGGATTACCTGTTTTTACTTTCGATTTCATTATTTATTGTATCTTGCTCCATGGAGAGCTAAAACCCCTAGTGGGTACTTAGATTTTGTAAACACGAGGAAGTTTTTATTTTATTGACCTTTTATTATGCTTTCCTTAATTAATGTCTCTAATTGAGTTCTAATCTTGAATGTTTGTTGAATGATTTTTCCCTGAGAGTGACACTAGGGTTGAGAGACCATCTTGGTAACCTTTCTGGATGTGTGACAGGCCATGAGGTTTAGATAAAGCAAGGTTGGAGAGGGTCGAGAAGGTGAATCGAGAGGTAGCGGAGCGTCCCCATTTCGCTTTCGATGTGATTTATCCTACCTCCACATTCCAAGAATTCTTTGCGGTCATAGTAGAGTGAAGGGTTAAGGGATGAACTCCGTTGGGGATTAGTTACGAGAGCAACAAAGTGAAACATTGAAGTGACTTTAGCACCTGGGGTTTAATTGTGACTAGGGTCTTTCGCCTGGACCAAAGGGTTTAAATCTCCACAAAAGAATAGGGTTCATCACTTATTTCGTGTCTCTCATTCTTTTTTCTTTTATTTCTGTTTACATTACATTTCATCAACACAATCATTGTTCATCTTCAATTGGTTAAGTAGCAATCTTAGTATTTTTATTCCCTACTCCCTGTGGATACGATACCCCACTCACCTAGGATTTATTCCTTTGACAAACCCGTGGACTTGTGGGTAACACGCAATGGCGTTCTCACCCTGTGATTTGACAACCCTACCCCTCATAGGCTACCACTGTATTACTTATGTGCGACCCGTATACTTGCGGTGGACACATCAGAAAATAATTTGGCACCAAGGAAGATCATCTCGTGTGGAAAGGGGAGAATCGTGTCTTTTTCTCTAGATTTTCATTTGTTTCTTCCTTGTTCTACTCATCCATGAGGGCCTAACTGTTCACATAGCCCTGGGGTGTTGGAATACAATGTTTTGTATGCTTTGACTAATTGTTTTTAATGTCTTCGATGTTCTTTGGATTTTAGTGTTAAATCTTATGTTGTGGAGTATTTTAGGTTTTACACGACCAAACTTGGATGGGGTAGGGTCCAGCACTGTTCATCCTCGTATCACAGTGAACAATTCTGAGCTTAAGCCAAACTTTATCCAGATGGTGCAACAGATGTACCAGTTGAATGGGTTTTAGGATGAAGACCTGTATGAACACTTAAGAAATTTCTTGAAGATTTGTGACACTTTTAAGGTGAGTAATGTGCCAAAGGATTCTATTCTCCTCAAACTCTTCTCATTTTTGTTACGAGGAATGGCCAAAGAGTGGCTAAGTTCTTTGCCTTATGGATCACTTACAAATTGGAAACAGGTCTTCTAAACTTTCATTACAAGATATTTTCCTCCTGCCAAGATCACGAAATTAAAAAGTGATATTTTATCCTTCCTACAATTAGAATGTGAAACCTTGTGCGACACTTGGGAGAGGTACAAGGAGATGTTGATGTTGTGGAAATACCCACAGCATGGAATAGTCGAGTGGATACATATCCAAATTTTCTACAATGGGCTGAACAATGCAACTAAACAGATGCTTGATGTTACTCTAGGGGATTGCTATGTAACAAGCAACCATGTGCAACCTATACTTTTGACATGTTTGTATATGCATGTAAACAGCAAGTGCACGGGTATCGAAGTAATAATCTCATATGAGTGGGTATCGTATCCACAGAAAGTAGGGAATAAATACACTTAAGTTGTTTCTTAACTAATGTGGAAGATGAATAGTGATATATGTGACAAGATTCAATTCTCAAAAGTAAAAAAACAAGAAAGAAAGCACAAGTAAAGGAGAAGGTAAGGCAATCGATAAAGATGGGGTACCTCGATATTGTTCCACCTAGGACAATCGTTTCAAGTGCAAGAAACCTCTATTATGCTTCCTAATTAATGCAATAGTGAGTCGTGGAAATCCTTAATTGCATAGTCCCAAATCTAAGGTCAACCATGCCTAACTCTATACATGTCCCGAAGGAGAAATTGAACAATCTGAACACCTCACACTCGTATAGAATTGCAGTGATCTCTAGGGATTCCAAATGATAAACCCTATTCCTATGTATAGACCTAACCCTTTAGTCTAGGTGAAAGATCCCTAGCCATAATTAAGCCCTAGATGCTAAAATCACTTCAACGCTTTCACTCCGTTGCACTCGCAACTAAGCCCTAGCGGAAGGTCATCCCTTAGCCCATTCACTCTACTATGGCCGTAAAGAACTCTTGGAACGTGGAGGTAGGATAGATCACACTGGAGGGCAAAAGGGACGGTCCACTACCTCTCAACTCACCCTCTCAACCGTCTCCAATCTAGCTTTGTCTAACTCTCATGGTGTGTCACTCCCTCAGAAGAGTTACCAAGAAGAACTCTAAACCCTAGTGTCACTCTAGGGGAGTATTCATACAATCAAGCATACAAGATTGGAACTCACAATAAACATCAATTAATTGAAAGCATAATAAAGAGATTCAATGAAATGAATACATCCTAGGGTTCACAAATACCCAAGTACCCACTAGGGGTTTAGCTCTCCATGGAGCTAGATACAATCAATGAAATCGAATGTAAAAACAAAAAATCCATAGAAAACCCTCTCATTAGTCATGGTGATGGTATTGTATAGAGTTCTCTACTCGTCGCAAGGGTCCCTTTGTCCGGCCTAGGATACACCTCGCCAGATTGATGCCGATGAAAGGTCTCCAACTAACCTTTTTCCAAATAGCGCGATGTCGAAATCATAGCACCTCTCGAAAGCGCTAGCCAATACCTCTCAAAACCCTAGCAGCAGCCCTCCCTTTAGTTGGGGAAAAGATGGAGAAAAGAATGCTGAAATTGGGGCTGAAATCGGCTTATAAAAGGCTGGAATCGGGAATGCACACGCCCGTGTGAGCCCCCCTATGGATTTTCCACACGGGCGTGTGGAATTTCCACACGCTCGTGTGGATTTTCTATTTTCCTATTTTCTCGGTCAGCTGTGAACAGTGCTGGGACAGTATTCTTGCTACAGTTTTGCTATAGTACCCTACTACAGTACTGGCCCGAAATACTCCCAAATCCATGCTTTCATCGAGGTAACGCAAACGGGCACATGTTTACGTCGTGGATCGCTTTGCTTCTTCAATAACAGACATGTTGGTGGAGATCTTGTTCTATATGCACAAGTCGGAATGCTTGAATGTAACTGCCCTTGTGCCTCTCCAAATAGTTGTGCTAACTCGAATATGAGAGACGTTGGCACACATTCCCGCATCTCGAACCCGATCTAAGTCTTCGTGCTTGAACCTTAGCAAGATTTTCTCCAAATTGGTGCATTCTGACCCACATTGGCTTCTTTTTCTCATAATCGGTCTCACAACTCTACCTGCATGAAAGTAACATAAATACACACATATTAGCGTTAAAACCCGAGAAAAGTAATGCTCAACACAAAGAAAGAACACTTCGTATTCTTATCGCATAAGCATTTATCAACTTTGATCGAGGAAATGGCAAATGACGCGACCGAATTGTGTGTAAATTTCAAGTGTACCGGTGTTGAAGTAATAATTACCCCGGTGAGTGGATAGTCAAACCCACAGGGAACAGAAGTATTAGTATTAACCACTTCTCAATTATCTAGTCTGAATCAATGAATTGTGATGAAATAAACTAATTGCAAGAGAAATTAATGAGCAAGCAAATGGGTAAGAAATAGAGTAAAGGAGTTCTCAATTACTAAAGATGAGGTACTCGGGCGATGTTCCCCCTAATATCTTGCATGAAGCTCAAGATTTACTAAATGCTTCTTAACCGAGTCTAATGAGTTGAGGCAATCCAAGAACAACTGGTCCTTGTCTCAAAGAAACCAATCCTAGTCCCCTACAAGGTTTCGGTGGAGAAATCGTTCAATCTCAACACCTTACACCCCATATGACCGCAATACGCTCTCGGGATACCTAAAAGTAAAACTGATTCTTAAGTATAGATCCAACTATATTTCCCGGTGAAGGATCCCTTACCCCCTACAAGGTCCCGGTAGAAACATATTATATTACTAAACCTTTTATTGATTTAAAATTTGAAATTTTTCTCTCCATTAAAAACTAGACATTTAACTTACCTATCAAATTAAACAAAAATCAACTTAAAAAAAGATAATAAATGAGAAAGTTATGACTGATTCAGTGTATCCGCAAATATAAACTTGTATGTACCAACAACAATAATACTTGTGACACAAATCAAATT
This sequence comes from Dioscorea cayenensis subsp. rotundata, assembly GCF_009730915.1. Taxonomy (NCBI): domain Eukaryota; kingdom Viridiplantae; phylum Streptophyta; class Magnoliopsida; order Dioscoreales; family Dioscoreaceae; genus Dioscorea; species Dioscorea cayenensis. Next base: position 14,088,286 of record NC_052472.1, on the reverse strand, counting down.
GCTAACCCGTTATACATTTTGAATTTAAAAGACACATGTTGAACTTAGCTTTCAAGTTAAACAAAAATTAACTCAATTGGACAATAAGTTAGGAATTTTATGACTGATTTAACGTAGGAACATTAGTAAACTCATGCATAGACACAATGATAAGACTTGTGATACAAATCAGATTCCCAACCTGTCATTCAATTAGATTTGAAAAATTATCCTCCATCAAAAAAATTAGGTGTTAAACTTAGATTTAAACTTAAATGAAAATAAAATTAATTAGACAATAAATTAGAAAGTTATGACTGATTTAGCATAAATGCATCTATAAACTCATGCATAGCTACAAAAATAAGACATTTCATAAAAAATAGATTTCTAGCCTCTTTTTCATTATAAATTTGAAAATTTTTTTCCTCCATTGAAAAGATAGATGTTGAACTTAGCTTTCAAATTAAATAAAAATCAACCCAATTGGAAAATAAATTAGAAGGCAATGATTGATTGAACTTCGCTACATTTATAAACTCTAGTATAGGTACCACAATAAGACTAGTGACAAAAATTAGATTGCTAACATGTTGTTCAATACGAATTTGAAATTTGTCCGCCATCAAAAATAAAGATTGACAATGCCCCTTGCGTATATCCCGTAAGTGCACGGGTTTGTCGAGTAATAAAATCCCAAGTGAGTAGGTATCGTATCCACAGGGAAAAAGGGAGTAAAAATACTTAAGTTGTTTCTTAACTAAGCGAAATATGAATAGTGATTTGTGTGGTAAGATGTAATATAAACAAAAGTAAAAGAGACAGAGAGAAAGCACAAGTAAAGGGGAATTAAGGCAATCGATATAAATGGAGTACTCGGATATTGATCTGCCTAGGACAATCGTTTCAAGTGCAAAAACCCTTTATTATGCGTCCTAACTAATGCATTAATGAGTCGTGGAGATCCTTTAATACATGGTCCCAAATCTAAGGTCAACCATGCCTAACCCTATACATGTCCCAGAGGAGAAATTGAAAAATCTCTCAACCTCTCACTCATATACAAAAGCAATGAGTTCTAGGGATTCCAAAATGATAAACCCTCTTCCTATATGTAGACGTAACCCTTTGGTCCAGGCGGAAGGTACCTAGCTACAATTAAGCCCTAGATGCTAAAATCACTTCAACGCTTCAATCCATTGCACTCGCAAAACTCGCACTCATATACAAAAGCAATTAGTTCTAGTGGAAGGTCATCCCTTAGCGTATTCACTCTATTATGACCGCAAAGAACTCGAGGAATTGGAGATAGAATAAATCACACCAGAAGGGAAAGGGGACACTCTGCTACCTCTCAACTCACCCTCTCAACCCTCTCCAATCTAGCTTTGTCTAACTCTCGTTGTGTGTCATTCACTCACAAGGGTTACCAACAAGAACTCTCAACCCTAGTGTTACTCTAATGGGAGTATTCATGCATTCAAGATTGGAACTCAATAAAAACATCAAATAATAAAAGCATAATAACAAGGTTCAATGAAACGAATACATCCTAGGGTTCACAATCAAAGTACTCACTAGGGGTTTAGCTCTCCATGGAGCTAATTACAATCAATGAAATCGAATGTAAAAGCAATGAATCCATCGAAACCCCCTCGATAGTCATGACGATGGTTTTTTGGAGTGTCCTCTACTCGTCTAGAGGTCCTTTTGTCCGACCTATGATACACCTCGCCGGATCGGTGCCGACGAAAGCTCTCCCACTAACCTTCTTCCAAACTAAGTGCCATGTCGGAGCCGTAGAACCTCTCCCAATCCCTAGCCAATACCTCTCAAAACCCTAGCCGTAGCCCTTTCTCAAGTTGGGGAAAAGATGGAGAAAAGAATCCTGAAATCGGGACTGAAATCGGCCTTAAATAGGGCTAGAATCGGGAATCCACACACACATGTGAATATTTCACATAGCCCGTGTGTAATTAACGCACCGGGTGTGTGGAATTTCCACAAGCCCATGTAGCTTCTCTGAATAACTCCTTCTTTGGCCAGCCGTAAATAGTACCAGCTACAATATTTTGCTGCAGTGTTGCTACAGTACCTGTCAAAAACACTCCCGAAACCAAGCTTTTATTGAGGTAACATAAACGGGCACACATTTACGTCGTAGATTGCTTTGCTTCTTCAATAAATAGCCACGTTGGTGGAGATCTTGTTAGACATGCACAAGCAGAAATATTTAGAATGTTACTGCCTCTGTGCCCCTCCAAATCATTGTGCTAGCTTGAATACATGCTATAGTACCAGTCCAAAACACTCCCGAAACCATGCTTTCATCGAGGTAATGTAAACGGGCACGCGTTTACGTCGTAGATCGCTTTGCTTCTTCAATGAACGGCCACATTGGTGGACATCTTGTTACACATGCACAAGAAGAAATACTTAGAATGTAACTGCCTCTATGCCCCTACAAATCATTGTACTAGCTTGAATACAAGGAGGTTGGCACACATTCTAGCATCTTGAACCCGACTTATGTCTTCGCGTTTGAACCTTCTAAAGATTTCCTCAAAATGGTGCACTCACGATCTACATTCGCTTCTTTCTCTAAGATTCTGCTTCACAATCCCTATATGCATGAAATGTAACATAAATACACACATATTAGCTTTAAAATCCCGATAAAAGTAATGCTCATCATAAGGAAAGAACACTTCGTATTCTTATCACACAAGCACTTATCAAAGATGTTGAACTTATATTTCAAATTGAATAATAATCAACTCAATTGGGCAATAAATTAGAATGTTATGTCTGATTCAGAGTAGCTGCATCCATAAACTTATTTATAAATCCAATAATAAGACTTGTGACTCAAATTAGATTGTTAACCTGTTATCATTTTGAATTTGAAAATTTGTCCTTCATCAACAAGATAGATGTTAAACTTAGATTTTAAATTAAATAAAATCAACTCAATTGGACAATAAATTAGAAAATTATGACTAATTCAGCTTTGATGCACATATAAACTCATGTGTTGCAAAAAAATAACACCTGTGACACAAATTAGATTGTTAACCTGTCATTGATTTGGAATTTCAAAATTAGTCCTCCATCGACAAGATTGATGTCGAACTTAGATTTCAAAACAAACAAAAATCAACTCATTTGGATAATAAATTAGAAAGTTATGACTGATTTAGCATAGTTGCATGTATAAACTCATGTGGAGCTTCAATAATAATAATTGTGATTCAAATCAAATTGCTAACCTATTATTCGTTTTGAATTGGAACCTTCATTAAAATGATAAAGGTACAACTTAAGTTAAACTTAAATAAAAATATACTAAATTTAAGTGTAGCAACAACAATAATACCTATGACACAAATCAGATTGCTAATTTGTCATTAATTTTGAATTTTCAAAATTTTTCCATCATATGAAAGATAGATGTTAAACTTGGCTTTCAAATTAAATAAAAATCAACTCAATTGGACAATAAATTAGAAAGTTATTATTAATTCAACATACCTACATCAATATACTCATATGTAGATACAATAATAAGATTTGTGACAAAAATTATATTGCTAACCTACCATTCATTTTAAATTTGAAAATTTGTCCTTGATTGAAAATATAGATGTTGAACTTAGCTTTCAAATTAAAGAAAAATCAACTTATTTGGACAATAAATTATAAAGTTATGACTGATTCAACATAGCTACATCTATAAAGTCATGTATAGATAAAATAATTAGACTTGGGACACAAATCGGATTGCTAACCTGTCATTCATTTTGAAATTAAAAATTTGTCCCCAATCAAAAAGATAGACGTTGAACATAGCTTTCAAATTAAATAAAAAATCAGCAAAATTGGATAATACATTAGAATGTTATGATTTCTTTAGCATAAATGCATCTCTAAACTCATGTATAGTTACAAGAATAAGACTTTTGACAAAAATCATATCGCTAGCCGGTCATTCATTTTGAATTTGAAAATTTATCCTCCATTAAGAAGATAGATATTGAACTATGCTTTCAAATTAAATAAAAATCAACTCAATTGGACACTAAATTATTGGGATATGACTGATTCAACATAGCTGCATCTATAAACTCATGTACAACTACTATAATAAGAGCTATGACACAAATCAAATTGCAAATCTTTCATTCATTTTGAATTTTAAAATATATATTCCATAAAAATGCTGAATTTATCTTTCAAATTAAACAAAAATAAACACAATTGGACAATAAATAAGAAAGTTATGACTGATTCAGCATCGCTGCATCTGATGTGTTCTCCGCAAGTGCATAGGTCGCGCACAAGTAATACAGTGGTACCCTGTAAGATGTAGGGTTGTGGAACCTCATGGACTGGACTAAACATACTCACTTAACACTAATCTCTAGTGAATAATGAATGTGTGATATGATTAAATAAATGAAAGAGAAATTAAAAGAAAAAAGGAAAAGAGAATAGATGGAGATAAAAGACAATTGGATTAAGTGTCAATAGAAGATAACAATGGCCCGGGATGTTCCCTCTGCACTTAGTAAAGCTCACTCACTCTCAAGGTTTACCAGGTATATTCTTGGGTTCTAGTGTGTGCTCAACAGTAATGAAGCATCTATGGTTCTCAATTACACCAAGTTTTACTAAGGTAACTATGGTTTTCATGCACATCAAGTTTTCCAATCAATGGTAATCCACACACCAAGTTTTACCTAAGTAACTGTGCAAATCAAACACATCAAGTTATGCAAACACAAAGTTAAACACAAGAACCAAAAGAACTCTGTAAATCATGAAGAGTATAAATGTTAAACTTACAAAGTAGCAAACTTCCCACCCTGGGGCACCATGGGCAGCAATCCCCTCATGGGTCGGTACAACATGGAGGAGATAAAACTAGATCTAGAAAAAGAAGACATGGCTCCCTTCTCTTTGACATTTTCCTCTAATGTCAAGCTCCTTGTGGTCGCACCACTTCCCTTGTGCCTCTAACTCACTTTTTTATGCCTTAGATGGTGTGGATAAGCTTGATCTTCACCCTCATCAAAGTCCTCCCGGTGGAGATGAAGATCCCCGAACAAAGATGAAGAGTAAACCCTAAAAACTGGAGTTATAAAGAGGGATATCGAGCAAGTAATATAGTGGTACCTCGTAAGTGGTAGTGTTGTCGAACCTCAGCGACTGGACTAAAAATACTCACTTAACATTGATCTCTAGTGAATAATGAATGGGTGATGTGGTCAAATAAATGAAAGAACAATTAAAATAGAAAAGGAAAAGAGAATAGATGGAGATGAAAGCTAATTGGATTAAGTGTCAACAAAAGAGAACAATGACTGGGATGTTCCCTCTGCACTCAGTAATGCTCACTCACTCTCAAGGTTTACCAGGTACATTCTTGGGTTCTAGTGTGTACCCAACAGTAATGAAGCATCTATGGTTCTCAATTACACCAAGTTTTACTAAGGTAACTATGGTTTCATGCACATCAAGTTTTGCAATCATGCAAGGCAACCACAACTATGGCAATCCACACACCAAGTTTTACCTAAGAAACTATGCAAATCAAACACATCAAGTTATGCAAACACAAGGTTAAACACAAGAACCAAAAGAACTCTGTAAATCATAAAGAATATAAGTGTTTAAGCATACAAAGTAGCAAACTTCCCATCCCGGGGCATCGTGGCCGGCTAGCCCTCATCGGTGGGTAAAACATGGAGCAGATAAAACTAGATCTACAAAAAAAAAATGACATGACTCCCTTCTCTTTGAGATTTGCCTCCAATGTTGAGCTTGTTATGCTAGAACCACTTTCCTTATGCCTCTAACTCACTCGTTTTATGCCTTAGAAGGTTTGGATAAGCTTGATCTTCGGCCTCATCAAAGTTCTTCCAGTTGAGAAGAAGATCCCCGAACAAAGATGATGAGGAAACCCTAAAAACTGGAGTTATAAAGAGGGATATCAGGCTCGGCACGGTCTGCGCCCGATCGTGGGCAGACCTTGTCGTGTCGACCGAGAGCGAGTGAAGTAGAGTGTCTCTGCCTGCAAAGTTCCGTGGAAAGTGCACGATCGTGTGCTAACTGTGTAATACTGTGACACGATTGTGTCAAAGGCACCCATCACGTGTCAACAATTCTTCATTAAAATCACCCTTGGCCTTGGATTTTCGGAGTCATGGACATGATCATGTCATGACCGTGTCACGCCTGAATGTGTCCTTCTACATGAAATTCTTGCTAGATCACACTGGGCTGAGAACTTTGAACGTTATGACACGAGCATGTCCAGATCGTGTCAAGCTCGAGTACTTGAACTCCTTTTGAACATCTTCTTGTTTTCATACTGAATTCATTCCAAATTGTATTGAACCGACTATTTCTACACATATAACAAAAATACCCATAATAATACTGCTCATGTGTAAATGTAAACTTGAGAACAAGCAAAATGATTAATTTAGGGCATGAAAACATGTATACAAAGTGCACTCATCAGCATCTATAAATTCATGGATGGCTACAAGAATAAGACTTGTGATACAAATCAAATTGATAATCTATCATTCATTTTGAATTTCAAAATTTATCCTTTATTGAAAAGATAGATGTTTAATTTAGAATTCAAATTAAATAAAAATTAACTCAATTGGACAATAAATTAGAAAGTTATGACTAATTCAGCGTAGCTGCATCTACATAGTATTTCATAGTTACAACAATAAGAGCTATCAAATTTAAAATTTCAAAATTTATCCTTCATTGAAAAGATAAATGTTTAACTTAGCTATTAAATTAAACGTAAAACAACTTAATTGGACAATAAATTAGAGAGTTATGGCTGATTCAATGCACTCCATTTATAAACTCATGTGAAGATACAACAATAAAACATGTGAAACAAATTAGATTGCTAACAATTGATTCATTTGAATTTCAAAATTTATGCTACATCAGAAAACATTGATGTTGAACTTAGCATTCAGATTAAATAAAAATCAACTCAATTGGATAATAAATTAGAGAGTTATAACTGATTCAGCATGGCAACATCAATAAACTCATGTATAGCAACAACAATAAGACCTGTGACACAAATCATATTCCTAACTTATCACTTTATTTTAATTTAGCTTTCAAACTAAAAAAAACCAACCAAATTGAATAATAAATGACAAAGTTATAACTGATTTAATGTAGCTTCATCTATAAATTCATATGTAGTAAGAACAACACAACTGTGACATAAATCGGATTGTTAACCTTTCATCCATTATGAATTTGAAAATTTGTCCTATATCAAAATGATAGATGTTGAACTTAGCTTACAAATTAAATAAAAATTAACTCAATTTTTTATAAATTACAAAGGTATGACTTGTTCAACATATCTGTATCTACAAACTCATGTATGGGTACAAGAATGGCATCCATGACACAAATCAGAGAGCTAACCTGTCATTCATTTTGAATTTCAAAATTTGTACTTCATCAAAAAGATAGATGGTAAACTTAGCTTACAAATTAAATAAAACTAACTAAATTAGACAATAAATTTGAAAGTTACAGCTGATTCAAAGTAACTGCATCTACAAAATCATGTGTAGCTACAACAAAAAGACCTATGACGCAAATCAGATTGCTAAAATATAATTCATATTGAATTTCAAAATTTATCCTTTATCAAAAAGAAAGATGTTGATCTTAGCATTCAAATTAAACAAAAATCAACTCTATTGAGCAATAAATTAGAGAGTTATGATAGATTCAGTGTCACTACATCTATAGACACATATGAAACAACAACAATAAGACCTACGACACAAATCATTTTGCTAACCTACCATTCATTTTGAATTTACAAATTTGTCCTTCATTAACAAGATAGATGTTGATCTCAGCTTTTAAATTAAATAAAAATCAACTCAATGGATAATAAATTAGGGAGTCATGACTCATTCAGCGTAGCTGCATGTATAAACACATGTGGAGCAACAACAACAAGATCTATGAAAAAAAACATATTGCTAACCTATCATTAGTTTTGAATTTCAAAATTTATCCTATATTGAAAAGATAGATGTTGAAATTATCTTTCTAACTAAAAAAATTATCTTAATTATAGAATAAATTAGAAAGTTATGACTCATTCAGCGTAGCTACATGTATAAACTCATGTATAGATACAACAATAAGACTTGTGACACAAATCAGATAGCTAACATGCCATTCAATTTAAATTTAAAAATTTGTCCTCTATAATAAAGATTGATATTGAACTTGCCTTTTAAATTAAATAAAAATTAATTAAATTGGAAAATAAATTAGGAAGTTATGACCGATTCAGCCTAGTTGCATGTATAAACTTTTGTGTAGCTACAACAATAAGAACTGTGACATAAATCAGATTGCTAAAATGCCATTCTTTTTCAATTTGAAAATTTAAAATCAATCGGAAAGATAGATGTTGAACTTAGCTTTCAAATTAAATAAAAATTAATTCAACTGGAAAATAAGGTAGGAAGTTATGACTAATTCATTATAGCTGCATGTATAAATTCATGTGCAGCTACAATAATAAGATCTATGACACAAATCAGATTGGTAACGTGTCATTCAGTTTGAATTTCAAAATTTATCATCCATAAAAATAATATATGTGGAACTTAACTTTCAAATTAAAAAAAAAAAAAGCAAATCATCTCAATTAAACAATAAATTAGAACGTTATGACTGGTTCAGCAAAGCTTCATGTATAAACTCATGTGTAACTACAACAATAAGATCTCTGACACAAATAAGATTTCTAAAATATCATTCATTTTAAATTCCAAAATTTTACTTACATTAAAAAGATAGATGCTGAACTTAGTTTTTAAAATAAATAAAAATCAGCTTAATTGGATAATAAATTAAAGTGTTATCACTGATTCAGCGAAGTTGCATCTATAAACTCATGTGTGGCAACAACAACAAGACATGTAACAAAAATAGGATTGTTAACTTTTCATTTATTTTAAATTTATAAATTTGTCCATTATCGAAAAGTTAGATATTGGACCTATATTTCAAATTAACAAAAAATCAACTCAATTGGATAATAAATTGGAAAGTTAGATATAGCATATTGCATCTATAAGCACATGTATAGCAACAAGAATAAGACATTTGACACAAATAAGATTGCTAGCCTGTTATTAATTTTAAATTTCAAAATTTGACCACCATAAAAAAAGTAGATGTTGAACTTAGCTTTCAAATTAAATAAAAATCAACTCAATTGGATAATAAATTAGAAAGTTATAACTAATTCAGCGTGGCTAAACGTATAAGCTCATGTGTAGCTAGCACAATAAGATATTTGACCCAAATCAGTTGCTAACCTATCATTCATTTTGAATTTCAAAATTTGTCTTAGATTGCAAAGATAGATGTTGAACTTAGCATTCAAATTAAAAAAATCAACTCGGTTAGATAATAAATTAGAAAGTTATGACTGATTTAGTGTAGTTGCATATATAAGCTAATGTCTAGCTACGACAATAAAACTTGTGACACAAATCAGATTGTAAAATATCATTCATTTTGAATTTCAAAATTTGATCTCTATCAAGAAGATAGATGTTAAACATAACTTTAAAAATTAAACAAAAATCAACACAATTGAACAATAAATCATAGAGTTATTACTAATTCAGTGCAGATGCATCAATAAACTCATGTGTAGTAACAACAATAATACCTGCGACAGAAATCATATCGCCAACCTGTCATTCATTTTGAATTTAGAAATTTACCCTTCATTGATATCATAGATATTAAACTTAGCCTTCAAATTAAAAAAAAAACTCAATTGGACAATAAATTCTAAAGTCATGACTTATTCAGTGTTACTGCATGTATAAATCCATGTGTAGCTACAATAATAAGACATGTTATAGAAATCCGATTACTAACATATCATTCATTTTGAATTTCAAAATTTGTCCTTAATTAAACAAATAGATGTTAAACTAACCATTTTAATTAATCAAAAATCAACTCAATTAGACAATTAATTAGAAATTTATGACTAATTCAGCATAGTTACATCTATAAACTCATGTGTAGCAACAACAATAAGACCTATGACGAAAATCAGATTGCTTACATATCATTCATTTGGAATTTCAAAATTTGTTCTCCATTAAAAAGATAAATGTTGAACATAACTTTTAAATTAAATAAAAATCAACTTAATTGGATAATAAATTAGAAAGTTATGACTGATTCAGCGAAGCTGTATGTATAAACTCATTTGTAGATACAACAATAGTACCTGTAATAAAAATCAGATTGCTGAAATGTCATTCATTTTGAATTTTAAAATTTTACCATCATTAAAAAGATAGATGTTGAACTTAGCTTTCCAAATAAATAAAAAATCAATATAATTGGATACTAAATTAGAGAGTTATGACTGATTCATTGTAGCTGCATCTATAAACTTTCTTGTAGCAACAACAATAAGACCTGTGACACAAATTATATTGCTAACCTATCATTCATTTTGAATTTATAAATTATCCTTCATCAACAAATAGATGTTGAACTTAGCTTTCAAATTAAATAAAAAATTAACTCAATTGGAAATTAAATTAGAAAGTTATGACCAAATCAGTGCAGTTACATGTAAAAACTCTTTTGTAGCTACAACAATAAGACCTATAAGACAAATCAAATTGCTAACTTATCATTCATTTTGAATTTCAAAATTTTTCCTCCATGAAAAAGATAGATGTTGAACATAGCTTTCAAATGGAAAAAAAAATTAACTTAATTCGACAATAAATTAGAAAGTTATGACTGGTTTAGTATAGCTGCATGTATAGACTCATGTGTAGTGACAATAATAAGACCTTTAACACAAATCAAATTGCTAAAATGTCATTCATGTTGAATTTGAAAATTTAACATCTATTGATAAGATACATGTTGACCATAGCTTTCATATTAAATAAAAATCAATACAATTGGATAATAAATAAGAGAGTTATGACTGATTCAACATAGTTGCATCCAAAAACTCATGTGTACCAACAACAATAAGACCTGTGACAGAAATTATATCGCTAACCTAATATTCTTTTTGAATTTATAAATTTGTGCTTCACTGGCAAGATAGATGTTGAACTTAGATTTAAAATTAAATAAAAATTAGCTCAATTGGACAATAAATTAGAATGTAATGACAGGTTTAGTGTAGTTGTATATATATAACTCATGTCTAGATAGAACAATAAGATCTTTAGCAGAAATCAGATTGCCAACCTATCATTTATTTTGAATTTCAAAATTTGTTTTCCATTGAAAAAGATAGATATTGAATTCAAACATAAATAAGCTCAATTGGATAATGAATTATAAAGTTATGACTGATTCACCATAGCTGTATCTAATCAGACTTGTGACACTAATCAGATTGCTAACATGTCATTCATTTTGGATTTCAAAATTTTCATCCATTAAAAAGATAGATGCTGAACTTATCTTTCAAATTAAATAAATATCAACTCAATTGGACAATAAATTAAAAAGTTATGACTGATTCAGCATAGGTGCATCTATATACTCATGTATAGATCCCAAAAAACGACATGTGATAAAAATCAAATTTCTAACCTCTCATTCATTTTGAATTTCTAAATTTGTCCTCCATTAAAAAAATAGATGTTGAACTTAGCTTTCAAAATAAATAAAAATAAACTCAATTGGATAATGAATAACAAAGTTATGACTGATTGAGCATAGTTGCATCAATAAACTCATGTATAGATTGAACAATAAGACCTTTTGACAAAAATTAGATTGCTAATCTCTCATTAATTCTGAATTTCAAAATTTTCCTTCGTTGAAAAGATAGATGTTGAAAGTTAAGACTAATTCAACGTAGCTACATTTATAAACTAATATATAGATACAATAATAAAGCCTGTGATACAAATCAGATTGCTAATCTGTCATTCATTTTCAAATTAAAAATTTGTCCTACATTGAAAAGATAGGTGTTGAACTTAGCTTGCATATTAAATGAAATTCTACTCAATTGGATGATAAATTTGAAAGTTATGACTGATTCAGTGTAGTTGCATCTATATACTCATGTATAGCTACAGGATTAAGATTTGTGAGACAAATAAGATTGCTAACCTATTATTCATTTTGAATTTAAAAATTTGTCGTCCATGGAAAACATAGACGTTGAACTTAGTATTCAAATTAAATATAAATTAACTCAATTAAGAAATAAATTAGAAAGTTATGACTGATTCAGTGTAGCTGCATATATAAACTCATGTATAGCTACAACAATAACACTTGTGATACAAATCAGATTGCTTACCTATCATTCATTTTGAATTTCAAAATTTCTCCACCTTCGAAAGGATTGAAGTTTAACAAAGCTTTTGAACTAAGCAAAATTAAACTCAATTAGACAATAAATTAGAAAGTTATGACTAATTTAACTCAATTTAGTTGGATAATGAATTAGAAAGTTTTGACTTATTCGGCGTAGCTTCATCTATAAACTCATGTCTACCTACAAAAATAATATATGTGATACAAATCTAATAGCTACCTGTAATTAATTTTGAATTTCAAAATTTATCCTCCATCAAAAAGATAGATGTTGAACTTAGCTTTTAAATTTATAAAAATCTCCTTAATTGGACAATAAATTAGATAGTTATGACTGATTAAGTGTAGCTGCATTTGTATACTCAAGTGTAGCAAGAACAATAAGATTAGTAACAAAATCAAAATGCTAAAATATAATCATTTTGAATTTTAGGTTTTCCGTTCTTTAAAAAAATAAATGTTGAACATAGCTTTCAAATTAAACAAAAATCAACTCAATTGAATAATAGATTAGATGGTTATGATTGATTATGTGTAGCTATAACAGTAAGACGAGTGACACAAATCAAATTTCTAACATGTCATTCATTTTGAACGTCAAAATTTATCCACCATAAGAAAGATAGATATTGAACTTAACTTTTGAATTAAACAAAAATGAACTTAATTAGATAATAAATTTGAAAGTTATGACTGAATCAACATAGTTGCATCTATAAATTGATGTGTACTAACAACAATAAGACCTGTGACCCAAATCTGATAACTAACCTGTCATTCATTCTGAGTTTAAAAATTTGTAATCCATCTAAAAGATAGATGTTGAACATAGCTTTCAAATTAAACAAGAATCAACTCAATTGCATGATAAATTAAAAAGTTATGACAGATTCAGCATAGCTACATCTATAAACTCATGTAAAGATATAACAATAAGACCTATGATTAAAATCAGGTTGCTAACACATCATTCATTTTGAATTTCAAAATTTGTCCACCATAGAAAAGATAGATGTTTAACTTAGCTTTCAAATTAAATAAAAATCAACTTAATTGGACAATAAACTAATAGGTTATGACTGATTCAATGTATATACATATATAAACACATTTGTAGCTAGACCTGACCACGGTTCGGTTCTGGTTCAAAACCACCGGTTCCGGTTTTATAAACTATAGAACCGGAACCAAACCATAGTCATAAGGTTCCGGTTCTCAGTTCGGTTCCAATATGGTTCCGGTTCTGGTTCTGTTCTAAATAATTTAATTCCAATTAATTAAAAAATATAAAAGATTATATTATATATATTTTTTATTTAAAAAAATAAAAAATAGAACTGGAACCGGTTGTTTGGTTCCGGTTCGGTTCAGGTTCCGGTTTTCAAACTCATAAGAACCTTAACCGGAACCTTAAAGTTCCGGTTAAGGTTCCAGTTTGGAACCGAAACCTTTTATACGGTTCTAGTTCGGTTCTAATAGTGACGGTTCCGGTTTGGTTCTACGGTTCGAACCGAACCGCGGTCAGGTCTATTTGTAGCTAGAATAATAACACTTGTGACACAAATCAGATTGCTAACCTATCATTTATTTTGAATTTATAAATTTGTTCTCCCATCAAAAAGGTAGAAGAAGTCAGCTATCAAATTAAGCAAAAATAAGCTTAATTGGATAGTAAATTAGAAAGGTATAAATGATTGAGCGTAGCAGCATCAATAAACTCAGGTATAGATATAAGAATAAGACCTGTGACAAAAATCAGATTGCTAACATGTCATTCATTTTAAATGTTAAAATTCGTCCTCCATAAAAAAGGTAGATGTTGAACTTAGCTTTTAGATTAAATAAAAATCAACTCAATTGAACAATAAATTAGAAAGTTATGACAGATTGAAGATAGTTGTATCTAATATACTCATGTATAGATAGAATAATAAGACCTATGACAAAAATTAGATTTCCATATTGTCATTCATTTCGTATTTGAAACTTTATCCTCCATCAGAAAAGATAGATTTTCAACTTAGCTTTCAAATTAAACAAAAAACAACTAATTGGATAATGAATTAGAAAGTTATGACTGATTTCAGCGTAGTTGTATCTATAAACTCATGTATAGAAATAATAATCACAATTGTGAAAAAAATTAGATTGCTAACCTGTCAATTATTAGAATTTCAAAATTTTTCCTGCATGAAGAAGATAGATATTGACCTTTGCTATCAAATTAAACAAAATTTCAACTCAATTGGATAATAAATTAGAAAGTTATAATTGATTCAGCGTAGCTTAATCTTTAAACACATGTATGGATATAATAATAAGACCTGTGAGATAAATCACATTGCTAACCTGAAATTCATTTAAAATTTGACAATTTGTCCTTCACAAAAAAGATTGATGTTGAAATTAGCTTCCAAAGTAATAATAATAAATTCAATTGGACAATAAATTAGAAAATTATGACTTATTTAATGTAGTTGCATCTATAAACTCATGTGCAGCAACAACAATAAGACCAGAGACACAAATCAGAGTACTAACCTGTCATTCATTTTGAATTTCAAAACTTATCCTCCATTAAAAAGGCAGATCATGAACTTAGCTTTTAAATTTAATAAAAATCAATTTCATTGCACAATAAATTAGATTTATTACTTATTCAATGTAGCTGCATTAGTATACTCATTTGTAGTAACAACAAAAGGCGTGTGAGAAAATTTAGATTGCCAACCTGTCATTCATTTTTGAATTTCAAAATGTAGTCTTGAATGAAAAAGATAGATGTTGAACTTAGCTTTCAAATTAAAAATAAATCAACTCAATTGGACATTAAATTAGAAAGTAATGACTAATTCAGCTTAGCTACATCTATATTCTCATGTATAGATATAACAATAAGAATTGTGACAAAAATCAATTTGCTAACCTGTCATTCATTTTGAATTTCAAAATTTCTCCACCATCAAAAAAAGATAGATGTTGAACTTAGATTTCAAATTAAACAAAAATCAACTCAGTTGGACAATAAATAAGAAAGTTATGACTAATTCAGTGTTGCTGCCTGACACGACAGAGTTGCTAGCGTGGTCCGCAAGTGAATGGGTGTCGAAGTAATAAAATACCCGGTGAGTAGGGTAGTCCAATCCATAGGGAATGGAAATATTAGTAGTAACCACTTCTGAGTTATCTAGTCAGAGTCAAGATTGTGATGAAATGAACTTAATTACAAGAATACAAATAAGCAAGCGAAGGGAAAGTAGAAGACAAGGGAGATCGCAATCAATAAAGATGAGATATGTGATGCTCCCCCTAGGATCTAACATGAAACGCAAGACTTACTAAATGTTTATAAACTGAGTTAGATAAGTCGAGGTAACCCAAGAACTATCGGTCCTTGCCTCCAGGCCACTAATACTAGTCCAGTAAGAGGTCCCGGTGGAGAAATTAGTCAATCTTAACACTTCACACCATATATGACCTCAATAGACTCTATGGATACCTAGGAGTGCAACCGATTCCTAAAGATACATCCAACCCTACTTCTAGGTCAAAAATCCCTAACCCCCTACAAGGTCCGGGTGGACAATTCTCTTAATCCCATGCCTGAGAAGGTCCTCTTGCGTATATCCCGCAAGTGCACGGGTTTGTCGAAGTAATAATCCAGGGTGAGCGGGTATCAAATCCACAGGGAGTAGGGAGTAAAGTCACTTAATTCGATTCTTAGCTATGTGGAATATCAACAATGATAAGTGTGACAATGATTCAATTCTCAACAATTAAAAGCAACAAGTAAGAGAGCAAAAGTAAGGAGGAGATAAGGCAATCGATAAAGATGGGGTACTCGGATGATGCTTCACCTAGGATAATCGCTTCAAGTGCAAGAACTCTCTATTATGGTTCCTAATCAATGCAATGGTGAGTCGTGGAAATCCTTACATACATAGTCCCAAATCTAAGGTCAACTATGCCTAACTCTATTTATGTCCCGATGGAGAGATTAAATAACCTCTCAACCTCGCACTCGAATAAAGTTGCAATGAGCTCTAGGGATTCCAGGTGATAAATCTCAACCCTAGTGTCACTCTAGGGGAAATGTTCATACAATCAAGCATTCAAGGTTGGAACTCACAATATACATCAATTTATTGAAAGCATAAAAAAGAAGTTCAATGAAATGAATACATCCTAGGGTTCACAATCACCCGAGTACCCACTAGGTGTTTAGCTCTCCATGGAGCTAAGTACAATCAAAGAAATCGAATGTAAAAGCAATGAATCCATAAAGAAACCCCCTCGATGGTCATGTCTATGGTCTTGTGGAGAGTCCTCTACTCGTCGTAAGGGATCCTTTGTCCGGCCTAGGATACACCTCGCTGGATCGATGCCGACGAAAGCTCTCCCAATAACCTTCTTCCAAATGACGCGCAATGTCGGAGCTGTAGAACCTCTCTAAAACCCTAGCCAATACCCCTCAAAATCCTAGCCGAAGCCCCTCTCTAGTTGGGGAAAAGATGGAGAAAAGAATACCAAAATCGTGGCTGAATCGGCTTTAAATAGGGCTGGAATCGGGCGACTCCACGGGCGTGGACGGTACACGTGCCCTTGCGAAATTTCCACACGGCCGTGAATAATTTCCACACGCCCGTGTGGATTCTTTGTTTCTCTGATTTCTCGGCCGGCTGTGAACAGTGCTTGCTGCAGTTGTCTGCTACAGTCTTCGACCTGAATAACTTCCCAATTCCATATTTTCATCGGTGTAACACAAACGGGCACACGTTTATGTCGTGAATCACTTGCTTCTTCAATGATATACATGTTGGTGGAGCTCTCGTTCTTATGTGCATAAATCGGAATGCTCGAGTGTGACTGCCTTTGTGCCCTTCCGAATGGATGTGCTCACTCAAATGCGAGGAGGTTGGCACACACTCTAGCATCTCACACCTGACCTATGTCTTCGCATTTGACCTTAGCAAGATTTCCTCCAAAATAGGTGCATTATGATCTACATTGGCCTATTTCCTTTCATACTCGGCCTCACAACCCTACCTGCATAAAAGTAACATAGAAACACACATATTAGTGTAAAAACCTAAGAAAAGTAATGCTTAACATAAGGAATTAACACTTCGCATTCATATCGCATAAGCACTTATTAAAATCCCCCACACTTAAGCTTTTTCTTGTCCTCAAGCAAACATTAAAACATTCTGTGCATCAATGAAGAAAATATTGAAAGTGCTTGGCCTTAGGTTCACCGAGGCACACAAAGAAAGTATTCTACAAGTAAGGAAAATTTCGTGTATGTGTGTGAACTCACTCAAAACAACCCAAAGTATACTCCTCAAAGTTCTAAGTACAAGGGACTTATTTATCTGCAAAAGTGACAAAAATTTTAAAAGATGGTAGTAGCTTCACACATCCTCTAAGGTAGCCCTTTTCAAAGAGGCCGCTAAGGTGGCTTTCACACTTTCGACGTGGTAGCTCTTTCTACCCGAATGGTAGCTTTCACTAATCCTATGAGATAGCTCTTTCTCTCATTAGGGCATAACTAGTATCCGACTTGTGAGAGTAGCTTCATACTTCATAGGTGGTAGCTCTTTCCATCCAACAAATACAAATAAACAATAAAACTATTTTGGTCCTTCTTTTCATTTTAATTTTTTTTTTTGAATTTAACAAAAGAAGTAAACCTATTTAGTCCCTTTAACATCGAACATGAGTTTCCAATAGAGTTCAGAGAGTGAGTAGTGCACTAAGTGTAAATCGGGCAAAAATTCCTAAAAATTCAAGCAAGAACTAGAACATGAAAACATTCAATGTTAACAATTCTCCTAGACTTAAGAATAAAATCATTGCAACTAAGGTGAACCACCATTGGCTATGTGAGCATATATCAATCAAGAACAATAGAAAAGATGTGCACATTATGAAACTCCCCCCCACACTTAAGTTGTACATTGTCCTCAATGTACACATGCAAGCTCACTCAAAATATATCATTCAAAAATAGATGTGGGAGAAGCAGTCAAAACAATACTCCCCTGACTCCTAGTGTTGCGTTTGATGAAGCTAATTCATTGGGAGTAGTGTTCCAACGGGTTGTGAAGCTCACACGGCCAAGTGCCGAAGAACCTTGGCCGTGCCCATGACTAAGTCTCAATTCCCAAGATGACAAGACCATCTGCACGCATACACGAGGGGGTTCAGTGAAGCTCAAGAAAAACAAAAATAACCCAAGTGTATAAAAGATGAAGCAATGAATACAACTCGGTAAATGCAATATAACATAAACTCAGAAGGAAAAATCCTTTCTGAGTGAACAAGTCTAAAAACAAGAAAATAGGATAAAGTAAAATTCACGCAAGGAAATAAAAAGTCAAGTGTCGGAGTCATTCTCGGGCTCCTGTGCTGCTGCTGCTACTAAAGTAGAAGCACATGGTGGGTCCACCGGTGTTGGAGTCGAGGATGGAGGTGCTAGAGGAATTGACGGGGCCTGAAGGGTCTTCGGCTGTAGGACAAATGATGAGGCAATGTCTCGCTCTAAGATCTGCTGTAATATGTCGAAACGTGCCATGAACTCTGTATACTGAGTGGCCTGCGTAGCCTGAATCTCGGCAACCTCAGCTTGGACCACTCCTATAGCATTCTCGAGCCTCTCAAAGCGATCATTGGCTCGAGATGGTGAAAACATACGCACTAGGGGTGGTTCCTCAGCTGCTGGAGGTGCCTCGGTCTCCATCGATGCTGGTTGAGGCTCGGGGGCGGGCAGAGATGCTCCGGCTTCATCACCCTCATCCTCAGCTATCTCTGGGGCTGGTAGGACTAAAGGAAAGACCCCTGTCCGAACCTTGCGGACCATGACCATCAACCGCATAGTCTCTAAACTCAGGGGAGCGGGTACACTCATCTTCTCGGCCCCGCTAATCGAATCCAAGAGACCTATGCCCAGCACTAACCTCGTAATGTAGGGGCTCGAGAAGATCGCTCCTAGTCTAGCATAGTATCCCTGGTGTCTGATGTACTCTGCCAGAATGTGCCCTAAATGAATCGGTACACGCTCTACCATCGAGTACAAATACAATAGCTCCTGACGGCTCAAAACACCAGTACTGTGACCGCGGCCATTCACCGACCTACTCATGATGGCGTGCAAATATCTGTATGCAGGTCGGGAAAGGCACGTTGCCTTGGACACCTCTAGCTCGTACTGACCTTGACCATATAGTACTCTGTAAGCTCTCTGCGGGGTCAAGGTTCCAGGATAATCAGTAGGCAACTGGGCATACTCCTTTGTATCCGTGAATGCCTCCTCGTACGAGCCAAGTAGTACGGAAAACTACGTAATGCTCAAGCTATGGTGGCGTCCAAATACTCTGAACTGAATGGTGTCCAAATTGTCGAAGATCGATTACGCTCTATCAAACTCGAACGAGGATAGCACCTCCAGTGCAAACTCTCAGATTGCTGGCTCTCTAATTGTCAGTAACTGCCGCCAACCACCTTCTGAAACTAGATCCTTGATCTCATCGGCAAACTCATCTCCCTGCTGAAGCTCCAGCAGTATAGTCATGTCCAAAAATTGAGTCTGTCCGAAACGGAGGCTCGACAAACGTTCATAACGGACCTGATGTTCGGGAATCGCAAATCGCATGCCCTCGGGCTCAGGGGATGACTCACGTGGCCTCTTATCAGCTTGCTTCTTTGACCTAGGTGCCATGATCTACAAAATTTAAACGAAATCGATCAAACAAGTTGATAAAACAATGCTGCAGAAATCCACACAGTCGTGTGGAATTTCCGCACGCCCGTGTGGATCCACGGGGCGTGACAACCGCACGGCCACGCATCAACAATCCAAAAATACAACTTAATAATACTTTCTAACTTCGTTCTAAACATAAATCATCGTTCCATTTAAAGAAACGAAGCATTATTAACCAGATTAATCGATCGAAACTATGAATTGATAAAGAAGATGATGAAAAGGGATTTATCGATGAGGAGGAGTGAGAAAATGAAGAATCGGCCGGAAAACTTCGCTAAAATCCTACCAAACTAACGCTATGGACTCGGAGAGTACTGTGAGAGTGTTTTCAAGTGAAAAGAAGTCGAGAAAAGGGAGAGGAATCATCCTCTTTTAAACAGAACACGCCACTTTTGGCATTCTGTGCATCCACACGGGCGTGCGGAAATTACACACGCCCGTGCGCCCTGCACTCCACAAGGCGGGGCACTTGCGCCCCGTGGCTTCCCCGGACATCCGAGAAAAAAATATCAAGTCTTACACGCCTGCGCGGAAATTTCCCCACGGGCGTGGACATTTACATGCTCAACTCACAGGGGCAGCCGCACGCTCCTGTGTTTTCTCGAGATGGAGGGAACACCCTGCAGAGATTCGCACGGGCGTGCGGAAATTACCCACGCCCGTGTGTGGTTCACAAGGTCGCCTACAGGGGCGAGTCCACGCCCCTGTGTGCTCTTGGGAAAATCTGCCCAACACTGCAGGAGTTTACACGCCCGTGCGGAAATTACCCACGGGCGTGCGCTAGTTGCATGGTCGTTCACAGGGGCAGCCACACGCCCCTGTGTCTTCTCTGGATGAGCTCGCAGTATACACCCACGGGGGCGTGGAAATTCTACACGCCCGTGTGTTTTCTCTGGATGACTTAGAAAAACCTGCAGGCTCTGCAGAACTATTCTGAACATGTTTACACACTCAGAGCCTGCTATATTATGCAAAATTTACCAGATAAAAACATGAAATAGAACTCAAACGACCAAACTTCTCCAACTCTCTACAAAACACACAATGAGTTCTTTTAAAAACCCACAACAAAATCGCAGCAAGCACTTAAAAATTGAAACACCCACACTTATCAGTTTATTCATGAAAACAAACTAAACTAAAAGGTGTGAGAACAATAAACACTTGGGTTGCCTCCCAAGAAGCGCTTGTTTAACATCATTAAGCTTTACGTACCTTACCTTACCTCATGAGGGTTCATGGATGAAAAATACTTCTCTATTGTCACTGCAAATTTCTCTGCCATGGTATGGTTTCAGCCTATGTCCATTCACCTTGAATGTGCCCTTCTCTGGATCACTAATCTCAATGGATCCATGAGGTGAAACTTCGGTTACGGTATACGGACCAGACCACCTTGATTTAAGTTTCCCCTGGAATAAACGTAGACGGGAGTTGAATAGTAGCACCTGATCGCCGATATTGAAGTCTTTCGGGATTTTAATATGCTTGTCATGCCACTTCCGAATTCTTTCCTTATATATCCTTACATTCTCATATACCTTCATCCTCTATTCATCTAGCTCATTGAGATGTAATATTCGTTGCTCTCCAGATTTGGGCAAGTCGGAATTCATCACTTTAATTGCCCAATACGCTTTGTGCTCTAACTCCACCGGTAAATGGTAAGATTTTCCATACACTAGATTATAGGGAGTGGTCCCTATTGGTGTTTTGTATGCTGTTCTATGAGCCCAAAGCGTGTCGTCCAACCTTTCAGACCAATCTCGTTTACCTTGTTACACTATTTTAGTTAAGATTCTCTTGAGCTCTCTGTTTGTAACCTCCACTTGCCAACTCATTTGGGGATGGTAAGGTGTCGCAAGATGATGATGAACCCCATAACACTTTAATACTTTCGCTAATTGCGTGTTACAAAAATGTGTTCCCCGATCGCTAATGATAATTCTTGGAGTTCCGAATCGAGCAAATAACTTCTTAAGAAATTTCACCACACTTCTTGCATCATTAGTTGGAAGAGCATGGGCTTCCACCCACTTGGAAACATAGTCAACTGCTACCAAAATGTATTGATTGCCATTGGACTTTGGAAATGGTCCCATGAAATCAATTCCGCATACATCAAACAACTCGCAAAATTGCATAGGATTTTGAGGCATCTCATCCCTTCGTGATAAGTTTTCAACCCTTTGACAACTATCACATCGTAAAATGAATTGATGAACATCTTGGAATAAAGTCGGCCAGTAGAACCCAGCAGCTAGAACCTTCTCTGCAGTTCGACTTGACACATAGTGCCCCCCACTGGGCCTGAGTGACAATGCGCAATGATGTTCCACCCTTCCTCCCTAGAAACACACCTTTGCACCACATGATCTGCACAAATACGGAACATGTATGGATCTTCCCAGAAAAAATTGTTAAGGTCACTGAAAAATTTCTTCTTCTGTTGAAAGCTTAAGCCCTGCTTCAATACCTTTCCTGATAGATAGTTTGCAAAATCCGAAAACCATGGGGTATCTTCTGATTCTGATTCCTGTACCGCATACAGGTGTTATTCAGGGAAGAAATCATTAACTTCCTTGCTTGCCGGTTCTTGCCCCTCACAACCCTCTAATCTCGACAAATGATCGGCAACCACATTCTTTGTCCCCTTTTTATCTTTGATTTCCATATCAAATTCTTGTAACAACAATATCCACCGAATCAATCTTGGCTTCACATCTGCCTTGTTCATGAGATAACGGAGTGCAGAATGATCTGTGAACACGGTGACATTAGATAGGATGAGATATGGTTTGAATTTATTAAAAGCATACACTACTGCTAATAATTCCTTTTCAGTAGTGGTGTAATTCTCTTGTGCACTTGTGAGAGTCTTGCTAGCATAATAGATCAATCAAAATTGCTTATTTCTTCTCTGACCCAAAACTGCTCCCACTGCATAATCACTAGCATCACACATTACTTCGAATGGCTCATCCCACTTCGGTGTTGTTAGGATTGGTGCTTGCACTAACTTCTCTTTCAATACATTGAATGCATTCAGACAGTCGTTTCCGAAGTCAAAAGGGGTATCCTTCTCCAGAAGTTTGGTCAACGGTTGGGAGATTTTTGAAAAGTCCTTAATAAATCTTCTGTAAAAACCTGCATGACACAAGAAACTGCGGATCCCTTTACATTCGTAGGTGGTGAAAGCTTGTCAATTATCTCAATCTTCGCCATATCCACCTCCATACCTGCCTGAGAAATCTTATGTCCAAGAACAATGCCTTCTTGTACCATAAAGTGACACTTCTCCAAGTTAAGGATGAGATTCGTCTCTTCACATCTCACTAATACTCTTTCCAAATTGTTTAAGCAAGCATCGAAAGAGTCCCCGAACACTGAAAAATTATCCATGAAAACTTCCATAATATCTTCGAGATAGTCATCAAAAATTGCCGTCATGCAACGCTGAAATGTTGCAGGTGCGTTACACAACCCGAAAGGCATTCTTCTATAAGCGAAGGTACCATAAGGGCAAGTAAATGTGGTTTTCTCCTGATCTTCTGGGGCTATCGGAATTTGAAAGTATCCTGACATGCCATCAAGGAAATAGTAGAAATGATGCCCCGCTAGTCGCTCCAACATTTGGTCAATGAATGGCAAAGAAAAGTGATCTTTCCTAGTGACGTCATTTAGTCTTCTATAATCAATGCGAGACTAGCCAACCGATAGCATCGTCCTCGTGGGGATTAACTCATTCTTTTTCATTCCTCACTCATCGTTATTCCTCCTTTTTTGCGGGACAACTTGGGTCAGACTCACCCACTTGCTGTCGGATATGGGGTAGATGATTCTTGCATCCAAAAGTTTTATTACCTCCGCCTTAACAACCTCTTTCATATTCGGGTTCAATCTTTGCTGAGGTTTGATCACAGATTTATAGTTACCCTTCATTAGGATCTTATGAGTGCAGAATGATGGATTTATACCCTTTATATCGGAGATCTTCCATGCGATGGCTGATTTGTGCTTTTTCAACATGCTAACAAGCTTATCCTTTTGCTCCGCAGATAAGTTCAACGCCACGATTACTGGGGAGTTTAGAGTCCTCTATTAGGAATGCATATTCCAAATGTGCTGGAAGAGTTTTAAGCTCAAGTTATGGTGGTTCGACATTTGATGGTCGCAAGCTACCCTCCTTCAACTTATCAATCTCCATGAAATCATTCGCCTCATGTTCACAGTTACTCTCTTCCTATTCCACCTGGAAATCTATTTCTTTACAATCTGCAATGGATATCAACGTGTCCATTCCACATAATTCCAAATTTGAAATAGCAACTCCAACTGAAAAGAGTTCTTGCTTCTGATCTTGATAGGAGGAATCAAACCTAGCAAGGATTCTTTCTACACTCTCCTCTAACTGGTCACTCATTGACACTGAAGTGGATTCCTAAAATTGCTTTATCACATTATCTAATTCACAGCTTTGTCCTTGAATCCTGGCGATGTACTCTTCAACCGATTCTTCTAATGGTTGTTGAGTTATACACTGTCCATGGTAAGAATAACACGATATGCAACTGTTTGAACTT
Source organism: Dioscorea cayenensis subsp. rotundata (assembly GCF_009730915.1). Classification (NCBI taxonomy): domain Eukaryota; kingdom Viridiplantae; phylum Streptophyta; class Magnoliopsida; order Dioscoreales; family Dioscoreaceae; genus Dioscorea; species Dioscorea cayenensis. The sequence goes on along the minus strand of NC_052472.1, from coordinate 14,063,533 downwards.
TCTGCTCTACGTGTTCAACCATTCTCATGATAGTGTCAAATGATTCAAACATGTTAATCATTTTCTACAACCAAAAGAAATAAGGAAAAGTTAGAGCAATGATAGAATAAGGAGATATGAAATAAAATGTCTGGTGAAATAGCTAAGAAAACAAAGTGCAAAGTATCTCTAAACACCTAGCTCCCCAGCAACGGCGCCAAAACTTGACAAGGTCCCCTTGCGTATATCCCGCAAGTGCACGGGTTTGTCGAAGTAATAATCCCTGTTGAGCGGGTATCGAATCCATAGGGAGTAGGGAGTAAAAACACTTAATTCGATTCTTAGCTATGTGGAATATCAACAATGATAAGTGTGACAATGATTCAATTCTCAACAATTAAAAGCAACAAGTAAGAGAGCAAAAGTAAGGAGTAGGTAAGGCAATCGATAAAGATGGGGTACTCAGATGATGCTTCACCTAGGATAATCGCTTCAAGTGCAAGAACTCTCTATTATGCTTCCTAATCAATGCAATGGTGAGTTGTGGAAATCCTTACATACATAGTCCCAAATCTAAGGTCAACTATGCCTAACTCTATTCATGTCCCGGAGAAGAGATTAAACAACCTCTCAACCTCGCACTCGAATAAAGTTGCAATGAGCTCTAGGGATTCCAGGTGATAAATCTCTTCCTAATTATAGACCTAACCCTTTGGTCCAGGTGGAAGGTCCCTAACCACAATTAAGCCCTAGATACTAAGATCCTCTCAACGCTTCACTCCGTTACATGCGCAACTAAGCCCAGCGGAGATTCATCCCTTAGACCATTCACTCTATTATTGCCCCAAAGAACTCGAGGAACGGAGGTAGAATCTATCACGTCGGAGTGGAAAGGGGACGCTCCTGTACCTCTCGACTCACCCTCTCAACCCTCTCTAACCTAGCTTTGTCTAATGCTCGTGGTGTGTCACTCACTCACAAGGTTACCAACAAGAACTCTCAACCCTAGTGTCACTCTAGGGGAAATGTTCATACAATCAATCATTCAATGTTGGAACTCACAATAAACATCAATTTATTGAAATCATAATAAAGAAGTTCAATGAAACGAATACATCCTAGGGTTCACAATCACCCAAGTACCCACTAGGGGTTTAGCTCTCCATGGAGCTAAGTACAATCAAAGAAATCGAATGTAAAAGCAATGAATCCATAAAGAAACCCCCTCGATGGTCCTGTCGATGGTCTTGTGGAGAGTCCTCTACTCGTCGTAAGGGATCCTTTGTCCGGCCTAGGATACACCTCGCCGAATCTATGCCGACGAAAGCATTCCCAATAACCTTCTTCCAAACGACGCGTGATGTCAGAGCCATAGAACCTCTCGATAACCCTAGCCAATACCCCTCAAAACCCTAGCAGAAGTCCCTCTCTCAAGTTGGGGAAAAGATGGAGAAAAGAATACCAAAATCGGGGCTGAATCGGCTTTAAATAGAGCTGGAATCGGGCGACTCCACGGGAGTGGACGGTATAGGCACCCTTGCAGAATTTCCAATACGGCCGTGAATGATTTCCACACGCCCGTGTGGATTCTTTGTTTCTCTGATTTCTCGGCCGACTGTGAACAATGCTGTTACAGTACATGCTACAGTGTTGCTGCAGTCTCAACATAAGGAATGAACAGTGCTGTTACAGTACTTATTTGCTACTGTGTTGCTACATGTCATGAGTGACCCTCTTAACCCTATTTAATCTTGGAGTTTTAACCCTAATGGAGACCTCTCTCACACAACGGCACCATGTCATGAGTTACCAATTAATCACAAGGATCAATACAACATGAAAGCAATGAGAAAACAAGATTAAAACTCAAATAAACTTCTATTTAAGAGAAACATAAAGTAAATTATACAAAGATATGATCCTAAGGTTCACAATCCCAAATATCTACTAGAGTTTAGCCCTCCATGGGGCAAGTTACAAAGCAAAGAATAATGCAATGAAAAACAATCTAAACCATGGAATAAAACCCCATTGATTTCGTGATGATGGCCTTGATGGGTCGCTCAACGTCTTGAAGGATCCCTATCAAAAGCTAGGTTGCCGAAGGCCCCCTCGATGCTATGATGGAGGAAAAGAATTGTCAAAGTTGGTGAAGAACGCCACCTAAATTTGCCATAAAACCTCCTCTTCAAACTCTAGCCACTTTGACCTTCAATCGCTATCGAAAAAGTCCCCAAAGAATAGGCCAAAAAGGCTATTTATAAGCCTAAACCGCATCTATCACGTGATTCCACCCGACAGTGTGAGATTTCACCTACCCACGTGAGCTGCAGAAATTCCCACACGACAGCGTGGAATTTTCACACGATCGCATGAACGAGTATTTCCGCTATAGTAGGGCCATGTCGGGCGCACGTCTATGTAGTAGGTTATAAGACTTTTCATCATCAAATCATCATTTGGAAGCTCTTGTATTCTTCACACAATTAGGGACATGGGGTCGCAACAGCCTTTGTGCCATTCTAACTCACAAATTTTCTTGAATTCTCTTGGAAGTTGGCACACACCTCCATGTACATGAGATCCTCTTGTGTCTTGATCCTTCAATTGCACAAAAACTCCCAAAATGTTTCTTTATAACCTATCTTTGCTTCTTTTTCTTCCTTCAAGGCATTCACAACCTGATGGCACAAAAGAACACCAAATACACTATATGAGAAATAAACCATGGTAAAAATGATGCTCATAGCATGTAAAACATATAGAGAAATATGTTTACTCAAAAACTTATTAAACATCTATAAACTCATGTGTAGCTACAATAGTAAAAACTGTGACATAAATCAGATTACTAACCTATCATTCATTTTGAATTTCAAAATTAGTCTTCGATGAAAAACATAGATGTTGAACTTATCTTTCAAATTAAACAAAAATTAACTCAACTGGACATTAAATTAGAAAGTAATGAGTGATTCAGCTTAGCTACATCTACATACTCATGTATAGGTCTAATGATAAGACCTGTGACAAAATTCAAATTGCTAACCTGTCATTCATTTTGAATTTCAAAATTTCTCCAACATCAAAAAGATAGATGTTGAACTTAGATTTCAAATTAAATAAAAATCAACTCAGTTGGATAATAAATAAGAAAGTTATGACCAATTCAGTGTTGCTACATGACACGACCGATTTGTGTGAGTGTTCCGCAAGTGCATTGTTATCGAAGTAATAAAATACCCGGTGAGTTGGGTTGTTGAATCCAAAGGGTATGGAATTATTAGTAGTGACCAATTCTCATTTATCTAGTTGGAATCAAGATTGTGATGAAATGAACTTAATTACAGGAATATGAATAAGCAAGCAAAGGGAAAGTAGAAAACAAAGGAGATCTCAATAAATAATGATGAGGTAGGCAATGCTCCCCCTAGGATCTAACATAAGCACAAGACTTACTAAATGTTTCTAAACCGAGATAAATGAGTCGAGGTAAGCCAAGAACAATCGGTCCCTGTCTACAGGCCACCAATACTAGTCCCCTACGAGGTGATGGTGGAGAAATCGCTCAATATAAACACCTCACACCACATATGGCCGCAATAGACTCTAGGGATGCCTAGGAGTGCAATTGATTCCTAAAGATAAATCTAAGCCTACTTCTAGGTAAAAGATCCCTAATTCTAGAAGGTCCCGGTGGAGAAATCTCTTAATCTCACGCCTCACACCAAATATGGTTGCATAACACTTAGGGAATACAGAGATAGGAGGCAAGGGCTTTAAATGAATTAGGTGAGAAACACAGAGAGAGTGTAGTGCCCCAGACTAATCCCATGGAGAAATGTGTATGGACTTTCTTCTAATGACCACCAGGTACATCCTACAGTTCTTGTGTGTCCTCAAAAGAAATGTTGCATCTATGGTTCTCAAATACAGCAAGTTTTGCTAAGATAACTTTGGGTTTCATGCACATCAAGTTTTGCAATCACACAAGCGAAATTCAATTATGGCAATCCACACACCATGTTTTACCTAAGCAACTGTGCAAATTGAACACATCAACTTATGCAACACAAGATTAAACACAAGAAACCAATAAAATTTCGTAGACATTAAACACAAGTAAATCAACATATCACATAAACATCCAAGTTTGTAGATCCATGGCACCGAAGAATGTTTAGCCCCTCATATTTCTACAGATCAATACAATGCTAAGGAAAACAAAAGAATAAGAAGGAATGAAAGACTCCCCTCTTTGCTTCTCAACCACTCCGACGGTGCTCCGGTGAAGTCCCACTGGCCAAGCCCCGCTCCACTCAAGATATGAAGCTTAGCTTCAATCTAGCCCTAGAAAATGTGATGGGGAGACCTTGGCAGCCATCCCCGAGAAGAAGGAAAAAGAATGCCCCAATGAAATGACCTAGATTTGGCTTAACAAGGGTTTTTTGGGCTCAACACGCCCTAAGCACGGGCGTGCTTAGGTCGTGCTTTCAAAAGTAGGAGCGTGCCCTTTAATTTCTCCAAGCCAGTGAAAATAAGGGGGTGAAACACTAGCATGCTCGGCCATGCTCAGCTTGAGCACGCCCGTGAAAGGAGTATCGAAACCGTGCTTTTTCGCCAGACTTGTGCTACAATTATTTGTTACAGTAAATTCTACATTAACTTGTCTACATTGTTTTTGTTATAGTGTCGATACTTCTCCTAATATGGAATTCCAGGGATTATCAGGTGGGAGGTGCACGCCCATGCTCAGATCGTGCTTCACCCATAATACTGTGTTTTTACCTCTTTTTAAAATTGCAATTATGCTGATTCCTATTCTTTTACACAGGAACGTGTTTTCCTGCGCAAATACACAATAATACCAATAATAGCATCGAACCATAATAAATAAATCCTTAAAGACAAGATAAATACATGAAAAGGGTATAAAAATATCTATATGAATTGCACAATAATACCATAATAGCGTCGAACTTAGCTTTTAAATTAAATAAAAATCAACTCAAGTGGATAATAAATTAGAATGTCATGACAGATTTAACATAGCTACATCTATATACTCATGTATAGATACAACAATAAGACTTGTGACATAAAAATAAGATTATTAATATGTAATTCATTTGGAATTTGAAAATTTATCCTGAATAAAAAAATATAGATGTTGAACTTAGCTTTGAAATTAAAGAAAAATCAACTCAATTGGATAATAAATTAAAATGTTATGCTGATTCCAGCATAGCTGAATCCATAAATTCATTTCTTGATACAACAATTAAAACTATGACAAAAATTAGATTACTAACTGGTCATTCATTTTTAATTTCAAAATTTGTCTAACGTAGAAAAGATAGTTATTGAACTTAGCTTTCAAATTAAATAAAAACTAGCTCAATTGCATAATATATTAGCTCAATGTGACAAAATACAGAATGCTAGCGTATCATTTGTTTTGAATTTAAAAATTTGTCCTACGTTGAAAAGATATATGTTGAAATTAGTTTTCAAATTATAGAAAAATAAACTTAATTAGAGAATAAATTAGAGAGTTTATGACTGATTGAGTGTAGTTGCATGTATAAACTCGTGTGCAGCTACTACAAAAAGAAATGTGACTCAAATTATAATGCTAACAATTGATTCATTTTAAATTTAAAATTTTGTCCTTGATTAAAAAGAAAGAATCTTAAACTTTGCTTTCAAATTAAAAAAATTTAACTCAATTGCACAATAAATTAGAAACTTATAACTAATTAAGTGAAGTTGTATCTATATACTCATGTATAGATACAAAAATAAGACCTATGATAAAAATAAGAATGTTAACTTTTCATTCATTTTGAATTTAAAATTTGTCTCAATAGAAATTTAGAATACTCATGTATAGACACAAATCAGATTGTTGACCTGTCATTCATTTTGAATTTGGATATTTCTTCTCAATAGAAAAGACAGATGTTTAACTTAGATATCAAATTAAAAAAAAATCAACTTAATTGGAAAATAAATTAGAAAGTTATGACTGATTCAGTGCACTAGCATCAATAAACTCATGTATAGCAACAACAATAACACTTATGACACAAATAAATTTTGTAACCTATTATTCATTTTGAATTTCAAAATTTGTCTTGGATAAAAAATATAGATGTCGAGCTGGGCTTTCAAATTAAAAAAAAATTAACTAAATTGGACAATAAATTAGAAATGTATGACTTATTCAGTGTAGCTGCATGAATACACTCATGTGTAGTTGTGACAATAAGACCTATGAAAGAAATAAGATCGCTGACCAATCCTTCATTTTGAATTTCAAAATTTATCTTTCATTAAAAAGATATATGGTTAACTTCGTTTTTAAATTAAACATAAATAATCTCAATTGGACAATAAATTAGAGAGTTATGACTGATTCAGCATAGCTACATCTATAAACTCATGTATAGATACAATAATCAGAGCTATGACAAAAATCCGATTGCTAAACTTTCATTCAATTTTGATTTTCAAAATTTGTCCTGCATATAAAAGATTGATATTTGACATAGCTTTCAAATTAAATAAAACTAAACTCAATCGGACAATAAATTGGAAAGTTATGATTGATACGGCGTAGCTGCATCAATAAACTCATGTGTAGCATCAACAATATGACCTGTGACACAAATTAGATTACTAATCTGTCATTCATTTAAAATTTTAAAGTTTGTCCACCAAGAAAAAATTGTCGTTGAACTTAGCTTCCAAATGAAAAAAATTCAACTCAATTGCCTATATATACTCATTTATAGATACAACAATAAGACCTGTGACACAAATAAGATTACTAATATGTCATTCATTTTAAATTTGAAAGTTTATCCTCCAAAAAAAGATAGCAGTTAAATTAGCTTCCAAATGAAAAAAATTTCAACTCAATTGCATATATATGCTCATTTATAGATACAACAATAAGACCTGTGACAAAATCAGATTGCTAACCTATCATTCATTTTAAATTTGAAAGTTTATCTATAAATATTGAACTTAGCTTTCAAATTTAACAAAAATCAACTTAATTGGACAATAAATTAGAAAGTTATGGCTGATTAAGTGTAGCTGACAACACCCCTTGCGTATGTCCCGCAAGTGCACGTGTTTGTCGAGTAATAAAATCCCAGGTGAGTAGGTATGGTATCCACAGAGAGTAGGGAAGATGAATAATGATTGTGTTGACAATATGTAATGTAAACAAGAATAAAAGAAGCAAGAAAGAAAAGCACAAGTAAGTGGGAGATAAGGCAATCAATATAAATGGGGTACTCGGATATTGTTCCACCTTGGATAATTGTTTCAAGTGCAAAACCGACTATTATGCCTCCTAACTAATGCATTAATGAGTCGTGAAAATCCTTCAATATACGTTCCCAAATCTAAGGTCAACCATGACTAACTCTATACCATGTCCCGGAGGAGAAATAGAACATTCTCAACACCTCACACTCAGATAGAATCGCATGGAGTTCTAGAGATTCCAAGTGATAAACCCTCTTCCTATATATAGACCTAACCCTTTGGTCCAAGTGAGAGGTCCCTAGTCACAATTAAGCCCTTGGTGCTAAAGTCACTTCAACGCTTCACTCCGTTGCCTCTGCAACTAAACCCCAGTGGAAGGTTATCCCTTAGCCCATTCACTCTACTATGACATCAAAGAACTCAAGGAAATGGAGATAGGATAAATCACATCATAGGGGAAAGGGGACGCTTCGCTACATCTCGACTCACCCACTCAACCCTCTCCAATCTAGCTTTGTCTAACCCTCGTGGTGTGTCACTCACTCATAAGGGTTACCAATATGAACACTCAACCCTACTGTCACTCTAAGGGAGGATTCAATCAATCAAGTATTCATGATTGGAACTCAAATAAAACATCAATTAATGAAAGCATAATAGAAGGTTTAATGAAACAAATACATCCTAGGGTTCACAAATCCAATTTCCCACTAGGGGTTTACCTCTCCATGGAGCTAGTTACAATCAATAATGAAATCGAATGTAGAAACAAGTTTTCCATAGAAAAACCCCTCAATAGTCATGACTATGGTCTTATGGAGAAGCCTCGTCTCCTCCAAAGGTTCCCTTGTCTGACCTAGGACACACCTCGCTGGATCGGTGCCAACGAAAGGTCTCCTAATAACCTTCTTCCAAGTGGAGTGCGATGTCGAAGCCGAAAAACCTTTCCAAAAACCCTGCCAATACCTTTCAAAACCCTAGCCACAGCCTCCTCTCAAGTTTGGGAAAGAATGGAGAAAAGAATGTTGAATTCGGGGTTGAATCGCAGCTTAAATAGTGCTGGAATCGGGCATCCACACACCCCTGTGGTTTTTACCACACGGGCTTGTGGAATTTCCGCACGGGCGTGGATAATTTCCACACGCCCATGTGGATTTTTTGGAATTCTCTTTTTCGGCCGTAGTGAACAGTACCTGCTACAATAATTTATGTCATAGAGGTAACGTCAACAGGCACACGTTTATGTCATAGATCACTTTGTTTTTTTGATAACTAGCCTCATTGGTGAAGATCTTGCTATCAATGCACAAGCTAGGATACTCGAATGTGATTGTCTTTGTGCCACTCCAAACCATTGTGCTAGCTTGAATACACAGAGGTTGGGACACATTCTCGCATCTTGAACCCGGCTTATGTCTTCGTATTTGACCCTTCTCAAGATTTCCTCCAAACAGTGCGTTCACGATCTACAGTGGATTCTTTCTTTAACATTCGGCTTCACAACAATATATGCATGAAAATAACATAAATGCACAAGTATTAGTGCTAAAACCTGATAAAAGTAATGCTCATCATAAGGAAAGAACACTTTGCATTCTTATCACACAAGCACTTATCAGTAGCTATATGTATAAACTCATGTACATCTAAAACAATAAGACCTATGACACAAATCAGATTCCTAACCTGTTATTCATTTTGAATTTCAAAATTTGTCCTATGCCAAAAAGAAAGATGTTTATGTTAGCCTTCAAATTAAACAAAAATTACCTTAATTTGGCAATAAAGTAAAGATTTATGACTGAGTCAGCTAAAACAATAAGACTTTTGACACAAATCAGATTTCTAACGTGTTATTATTTTGAATTTGGAAATTTAACGTCCATCGAAAAGATAGATGTTGAACCTAGGTTTCAAATTAAAGGAAAATCAACTCAATTTGACTATAAATTAGGAAGTTATGATTGACACACCATAGAGACATCAATGAACTCATGTATAGCTACAAGAAAAAGGCTTGGGACACAAATCAGATTACTAACCTAACATTCATTTCGAATTTAAAAATTTGTCCTCCTTTAAAAAGATAGATGTCAAACATAGCTTTAAAATTAAATAAAAGTCAAATTAATTGGAAAATAAATGAGAAATTTATGACTTTTTCAGCTTAGCAGCATGTATAAACTCATTAGTAGCTATAACAATAAGACTTGTGATATAAATCAAATTGCTAGCCTATCATTCATTTTGAATTTCAAAATATGTCCTCCATCAAAAAGATAAGTATTAAGCTTAGCTTTCAAATTAAAATAAAATCAACTTAATTGGAAAATAATTAAGAAAGTTATGACTGATTCAGCGTAGCTGCATCTAGAAACTGTTGTATAAAATCAACAACAAGAACTGTGACACAAATCAGATTGCTAACCTATCATTCATACTAAATTTCAATCTCTGTACTTAATAAAAAAGAAAGATCTTAAACTTTGCTTCCAAATTAAACAAAAATCAACTCAATTGCACAATAAATTAGAAAGTTATGACTAACTACGTGAAGCTGCATCTATATACACATGTATAGATACAAAAATAAGACCTATGACAAAAATCGGAATGCTAACCTGTCATTCATTTTGAATTTCAAAACTTGTCCTTCATCAAAAAGATAAATAATTAACTTAGTTTTCAAATTTAAGTAAAATTAACTCAATTCAGCAATAAACTAGAAAGTTATGACTGATTCAGCGTAACTGCATGTATAAACTCATGTGTAGCTACATCAATAAGATCGGTAACACAAATATGACTAATAACCTATCATTTATTTTGAATTTCAAAATTTACCCTACATCAAAAAGATAGACGTTGAACATAGCTTTCAAATTAAACAATAATCAACTCAATTGGATAATAAATTAAAGATATATAACTGATTCAGCATAGCTGCATCTATAAACTCATATATAGCTTCAACAATAAGATGTCTAACAAATATCAGATTGCTAAACCTATCATTCATTTTGAAATTGGAAATTTATTCTCCATAGAAAAGATTGATGTTGAACTTAGATTTCAAATAACAAAATAATCAAAGTCAATTGGACAATAAATTAGAAAGCTATGACAGATAATGTGTAGTAGCATCGATAAACTCATGTATAGCTACAACAATAACACTTGTGACACAAATCAATTAGGTAACCTATCATTCATTTTGAATTTCAAAATTTGTCCTAGATAAAAAGTATAGATGTTGAACTGAGCTTTCAAATTAAATAAAAATTAACTAAATTGGACAATAAATTTAAAAGTTATAACTGATTCAATGTAGCTGTATGGATAAACTCATGAGTAGCTGTAACAATAAGATCTATGACACAAATCAGATTGCTAACCTATCATTCATTTTGAATTTTAAAATTTATCCTTGATAAAAAAGATAGATGTTGAACTTAGCTTTCAAATTAAATATAAATCAACTTATTTAGACAATAAGTTGAGAGTTATGACTGATTCAGCGTAACTTCATCTATAAACTCATGTATAGATACAATAATAAAATATGTGACAAAAATCTGATTGCTAACCTTTCATTCAATTTGAATTTCAAATTAAAGAAAAATAAACACAATTGGACAATAAATTGGAAGTTATGACAGATAGGGCGTAGTTGCATCAATAAACTCATATGTAGCAAGAACTATAAGACCTATGACACAAATCAGATTACTAACATGTCATTCATTTTCAATTTTAAAGTTTATCCTACATAAAACAGATAGGGATTGAAATTAGCTTCCTGACGGTAAAAAAATCTACTCAATTGCATTGATATACTCATGTATAGATACAACAATATGACCTGTGACAAAAATCAGAATGCTAAGGTATCATTCATTTTAAATTTGAAAATTTATCCTGCATAGAAATGATAAATGTTGAACTTAGCTTTCGAATTAAAGAAAAATAAACTCAATTGGACAATAAATTAGAAAGTTATGACAGATTTAGTATAGATGCATGTATAAACTCATGTGTAGCTACATCAATAAAACATGTAACAAAAATAAGATTGCTAACATGTCATTTATTTTGAATTTCAAAATTTGTCATGTATCAAAAAGATAGATGTTGACCTTAGCTTTTAAATTAAATAACAACCAACTCAATTCGATAATAAATTAAAGATATATGACTGATTTAGCATAGCTCGATCTATAAACTCATGTATAGCTATGACAATAAGAGCCGTGATACAAATCAGATTGTTAACCTGTTATTCATCTTGAATTTGGAAATTTGTTCTCCATAGAAAAGATAGATGTTGACCTTAGATACCATAATATAAAAAAATCAACTTAATTGGACAATAAATTAGAAAGTTATGACTGATTCAGTGCAGCAGCATCGATAAACTCATGTATAGCTACAACAATAAAACTTGTGACACAAATAAATTTTGCATCCTATCATTCATTTTGAATTTCAAAATTTTTCTTGGATAACAAATTACAAAGTTGTAATTGATTCAGCATAACTGCATGGATAAACTCATGTGTGGCTGTAACTAAAAAACCTATGACAAAAATAAGATTGCTTACAAATCATTCATTTTGCATTTCAAAATTTATCCTTCATAAAAAGGATATATGCTCCACTTAGCTTTCAAATTAAATATAAATCAACTTAATTGGAAAATAAATCAAAGAGTTATGAGTGATTTAGCGTAGCTGCATCTATAAACTCATCTATAGATACAGTATTAAGAGCTGTGACAAAAATCTGATTGCTAACCTTTAATTCATTTTTAAATTTAAAAAAATTTATCCTACATAGAAAAGATTGATGTTGAACATAGCTTTCAAATTAAAGAAAAATAACTCAATTGGACATTAAATTGGAAAGTTATGATTGATACAACGTAGCCGCATCAGTAAACTTATGTGTAGCAACAACAATATCACTTGTGACACAAATCTGATTACTAACTTGTCATTCATTTTAAATTTTAATTTTATCCACCATAAAAAAGATAGCCATTGAAATTATCTTATAGATGAAAAAAAAAATCAACTCAATTGCATCGATATACTCATGTATAGATAAAACTATAAGACATCTGTCAAAAACAAGAATGCCAACGTATCATTCATTTTACATTTGAAAATTTATCCTCCATAGAAATGATAAATATTGAACTTAGCTTTCAAATTAAAGAACAACCCAACTGGACAATAAATTAGAAAGTTATGGCTAATTTAGTGTAGGTGCATGTATTAACTCATGTGCAGCTAAAACAATAAGACCTGTGACACAAATAAGATTCCTAACTTGTTATTCATTTTGAATTTCAAAATTTCTCTTCTCTAGAAAAGACAGATGTTCAACTTAGCTTTCAAATTAAACAAAAATTTACCTCAATTGGTCAATAAACTTAAAGAGTTATGACTGATTCAGCTAAAACAATAAGATCTATGACACAATTCAGACTGTTAACGTGTCATTCATTTTGAATTTGGAAATTTAACCTCCATCAAAAAGATAGATGTTGAACCTAGGTTTCAAATTAAAGGAAAATCAACTCAATTCAGATTGCTAACGTGTCATTCATAAATTAGGAAGTTATGATTGAATCACCATAGAGACATCTATAAACTCATGTATAGCTACAAGAATAAGGCTTGGGACACAAATTAAATTTCTAGAATATCGTTCATTTTGAATTTAAAAATTTGTCCTCCTTTAAAAAGATAGATGTCAAACATAGTATTCAAATTAAATTAAAGTCAAATAAATTGGATAGCAAACTAGAAATTTATGACTGATTCAGTGTAACACCATGTATAAACTCATGAGTAGCCACAATAATAAAACTTGTGACACAAATCAAATTGCTAACCTGTCATTTATTTTGAATTTCAAAATTTGTCTTTAGTCAAAAAGATAAATGTTGAACTTAGCTTTCAAATTAAAATAAATTCAACTTAATTGGATAATATTTAATAAAGTTATGCTGATTCAGCATAAGCTGTATCTAGAAACTCATGTGTAACAACAACAATATGAACTGTGACACAAATCAGACTTCTAACCTGTCATTCATATTAAATCTCAAACTTTGTTCTTGATAAAAAAGAAAAATCTTAAACTTTTATTCCAAATTAAAAAAAATCATCTCAATTACACAATAAATTAGAAAGTTATGCCTAATTAAGTGTAGCTGCATCTATATACTCATGTATAGATACAAAAATAGACCTATGATAAAAATCAAAATGCTAACCTGTCATTCATTTTGAATTTGAAAATTTATCATCCATCAAAATGATAAATAATGAACTTAGTTTTCAAATTTAAGAAAAATTAACTCAATTGGGCAATAAATTAGAAAGTTGTGTCTGATTTAGGGTAGCTGCATGTATAAACTCATGTGTAGCTACATCAACTAGATCGGTGGCACAAATTAGATTGCTAACCCATCATTTATTTTGGATTTTAAAATTTGTCCTGCATCAATGATGAGGTCCCACAATTGCATGGGGTAATCAAGTAATACCTCCCATGCAAGCACAAGAGGGTCGTATTCCCTTGGCCCAAGGATCTGCCCTTACTTCTTTTTTACTCTTTGTCTAACCATCCAATTTGAGTTCAAGAATTACAGCTACTAAAACAATTAAACAAAGGCGAAAAATAAAGTCTAAAGACAAATGGATGAAAACCAAGGGATGAGAAAGATCCCAGATGTGGATCCCCTGAGGTTACTTAATGTTGAATGAATGCAAGAGTTGCTAAACAAATGGTGGTTTAGGACAAGAGATTGCAAAAATAGATTATCTCGATGGTCACGGTGATCACGCCTAATCCTAGACAAGTATTGGCTCAGAATCTCTTTGGACCAAATCCTCCTACGATTACAACGCACATAGGGAAATCTCTAATTATGGGTCAAAACTCAACCTAGGTCTAGCGGTAATAGTTGGAGGGGTATGAAGAACCCGATGGTCATGGCGTATTCATATATATATCCCCATTAAGCTAAATGTATCTAGTACTAGGGTGAACATCGTGCAACCTAGTACAAACTAACAGTTAAAGAACAGAGTTCTCATGTAGATTAGCACATCAAAGTTCACAATAGCTTAAACCATGAACACACCACATGCATTAAAATGACTCAAAACAATCAAACAGCAAGTTCACCCAGGTTCACCGACATTCGGTAACCTTGGGGCCTAGCCGCCCATACAAGCAAAAAATTACAACAGGAGTTCATGGAAATGACACTAAAAAGCATAATTAAATTCCCATAAATAATGGAAACGAGTGGAGAAGGAAGGGTGACACGGAAGGCTTCCAAGGACGCCGCAATGGGTGTTAATTCTCTCATCTTCTCCAAGCTTCCCCAAGATGAAATCGATGGAGATGTTGCCCAATAAACTATTTCCCCTTGCTTCTACCTCTTTAGATCGTATGATTTAGCGACAAAATAGCCCAGTGAAGTCACCTCTTCTAAGAGCTCCCAAGTCTCTCCCAAGATTTCTCTATTAAACCGTGGGTGCATGGACGCCCGTGAGCCTCACTACCGATTCGGCCAGAAAAAGTCGGCTTGTGCTACAGTAATTTTGATACAGCACTTCTACTACAGTTGCTTTACTACAGTTTTTTCCTGCTATAGTACTGGCGTCCAGGAAAATGTTTAGTGAACCTCACGGGTATCCATGTGGACACATGGAGCCCGTGAGGCTTACAACTAAGGCAGTAATTCTCCACAAAATCAGTTGCTACAGTGATTGGACCCTTAGAATGCAATTTTTTGTTTTGATTTCTACCCTATTGAATTATAGAGGTCCTCTTGACTACTTTGATGTCCGCAACATAAATAAAACAAATTTAAACACAAAATGGGCATCGATTCACGAAAATACGAGTGAAAAGTGTACGTTCTACAAGTATAAGATACGTACATTTAGGCGTTTATCAAACATCCCCACACCTAAGCTTTTGCTTGTCCCAAGCAAACAAACATGAATAACAGGGGCAACAAGATAAATTACTAAATGTACATCCTCAAGCTCAATGATGAACTCCACAAGCACAAATAAAGTGAAATAAAGATGATGAGTTGCCAAGCAATGATAAGTGCTTGTGTATAAATAATACGAAGTATGATTTTTTTATATTGAGCATTATTTCTATAAGATTTTCTAGCTCATTCTTGTGTATTTGTGTTTTTTTGTGCATTTAGGATTGTGGAAACAAATTTTGAAGAAAGGAAGAAAAAGTAGATTGCGGACGTGATTGTTGATGAAGTTCTTGGATCTAACAAATGTGAAGACACAAGTTGTGCTCATATGTTCAAGTAAATGCATGTGGGTGTGTGCCAACCTTCATCATGCTCAAGCGAATGCACAAAGTGGAAGGGCACAAAGGCAGTCATACTCATATGTTCCGACTTATGCAACATTATCAAGGTTTAGTCAATGTGGTTTCATTGAAGATGTGACGTGATCTATTGCATGAATAAGTGCCCAATCATGCGGTCTTGATGAAAAAAGTGAATTCAGGAGCATTCTAGCGAAGTACCGCAGTAGTTTACCATAGCAAAATAACTATAGCAATTACTGTTAACAACGCGTAGGAAAAGATGTACTAGAAATTCACACAGGTATGTGGAAATTTCAAATGAACCTCTGGATGCCCGATTCAAGTCCTATAAATACTGCTTTGAGAGTTTTATTTGGGGATCTTCTTCCTATCTTTTGCCTATCTTCTGAGGAGAATGGTTCTATGGCATTTGACAATAAAGTGGTACTATAAAGTGGTTTTATCTACAGATTGGTTGCATTTACTTTTGATTTCATTGTTGATTGTGTATTGCTCCATAGAGAGCTAAACCCCTAATGGGTGCTTGGACTTCTAAACCCTAGGATGATTTTGCTTCATTGACTCTTATTATGCTTCTTTAATTGATGTTTTAATTGATTTTAAACCTTGGATTCTTGTTGAATTTATTTTCCCTTAGAGTGACACTAAGGTTGAGAATCTACCATGGCAATCTTTATGAATGAGTTACACTGCATTAGGGTCAAAAAAAGCTAGGTTGAAGAGGGTCGAGAGGGTGAGTCGAGAGGTAGCAGAACATCCGCTTTACCTTCTAATGTGATTTATCCTACCTTCACGTTCCAAGAGTTCTTTGTGATCATGATAGAGTAAAGTGCCAAGAGACAAACTCAACTGGGGCTTAGTTGCTCAAGAAACATAGTGATGTGTTGAAGTATTCCTTGGTGCTGAGGCTTAATTGTGACTAGGGGTCTTTCACCTGGACCAAAGTTTTAGATCTATATTAGGCAAAAGAGTTTATCACATAGAATCCCTAGAGCTTCAAGAAACACTACAGAGTGTGAGGCATCGAGAGTATCCCTTTCTGCTGGGGTATAGTGTAAGAATTAGTCACGGTTGACCTGAGGTTTGGGACCCTGTGTCTTTGGATTTCAATTATTCATTAAACTTCATTTAGGAGGCATAATGATTAGTCTTGCACTTGTAACAATAGTACAAGGGTGAGCAATGTTTGGGTACCCCATCTTCCCATCGATTACATCTCCTTATTCCTATAGCTCTTTTTTCCCTTTTCATTATTGTTCACTCAAATCACAAATTGATTCACTCTTAGCAAAATAGCATTACTACTTGTGGATACAACTACACACTCATCAAGGTACTTTGTTACTTCGACAACCCGTGCACTTGCAGTACACACAAGGGGTGTGTCAAGTTTTTGGCACCGTTGTTGTTACAGTAGTTTTCAATCAGACTGGGGCTCTATGATGAGGTGTACATCGTCACAGAGGAGTGTGAGTAGTTACTGACGGATTATCCTAGCAGTTTAACTTTGCAGCGTGCATACAGGATGGTGTGTGGACAGGGACAATATGAGTTGGGAGTAACCAACTCGATATGCCTCTCCTGCCCAGCATATCCTTACATCCACGCCCTTCTTAGCCAATCACTGAACATATGTGGTGATGGTACAGGGGTTCTCAGCAAACAGGAGCTGTTATATCTATATTCCATGGTGTAGAGTGAGCTGATCCATCTGGGGCACATCTTCGCCGAGTACTTGCGTCACCAGGGCTAGTACGCCAGAGTTTGAATGATATTCTTAGGCCTATACATCACCAAAATCATCATGGGTAAGGGGTCTGTTGGACATTATTCGAGGGACCGAGAAGACCATTATTCTGTCCCCCACGGCTTGGAGACCATGCGATTAATGGGCATAGTGTGCAAGGATAAGGACGGAGTTTATATGATGGTTATGCCCGCACCAGCACCAGCTGAGGGTGATAGTGACGTAGTAGAGGGGTTGCAACCTGTTCTTAAGCCACATCAGGAGCAGATGGAGACTGAGACACCTCCAGCAGCACAAGAGCCATCTCCACTATGTATCTCTTTTCCTTCTCGAGCCCATGATCATTTTGAGAGGCTCGAGAGCACTATAGAGGTGGTCTAGGCTTACTTGGCTGTGGTTCGTGCTACACAAGCTGTGAACCACACAGTGGTGATGGTGGTTGATAAGTGCTTGAGTAGGCATATTTTTATATATGTTTTACATACATTGAGCATCATTTTTACCATGGTTTATGTCTCATATTGTGTATTTGGTGTTCTTTTATGCATATAGGTTGTGAATGCCTTGAAGAGTAAAAAGAAAGCAAAGATAGGCTATAAAGACACAATGTTGGGAGTTCTTTTTCAATTCAAGGATCAAGACACGAGAGGAGTTCATAAACATGGAGATGTGTGCCAACTTCCAAGAAGATTTTAGTCAATTCACTTGTTGGAAGGGCACAAAGGCATCCACATCTTCATGTTCCTTCTCTTTGTGAAGATTGCAAGACCTCTCAAAGATACATCGATGAAAAAAAGTTTTATAGCCTACCATATGGATGTGTGCCCGGACATGTGGCCTCAAGAGAAGAGTGTTTGGACCGCGGTTTGTGAAAATATTGTAGTAAAATTACTGTTCACACTCTCGCGTGCAAATTCTACGCGCCTGCATGGAAATTACTGGAGCCCACGCGGGCGCGTGGAAAATCCACATGGGTGCATTGGGGCACGTAACAGACGCGGTCTAAGGCCTATAAATAGCCATTTTGCCCTATTCTTTCTCATCTTTTGTGCGGCTCTTGAGGGGTGAGACGGCTAGGGTTTGGAGAGGAGGTCTTTGCGGCTTTGAAGGCGCTTCATCACCAACTTTGATCGATTCCTCCTCCGTTATAGCATCAAGGAAGCCACCGGTGAACCTAGCTTCGGAGTGGATCCTTCAAGACGTCGAAGCTCTCCATCAAGGCCATCAGTTCATATATAAGGGGGTTTATTTCATGGTTTTAATGTATTTTCATTCATTGATGGTGTGTTTTGTATGTTGCTCCATGGAGAGCTAAAACCCTAGAGGGTATTTGGGCTTGTGAACCCTAGGATTCTCATCTTTTGTGGATTTGCTTAGTGTTTCTATATAATCCAAGTTTGATTAAGTTTTAATCTTAATTGTCTAATGCTTGCTTGCCTTATTGATCTTTTGGTTATTTGGTTTGCATGATTTGTTACCTTGGTGAGAGAGAGGTCTCCATTATGGTTAGAATCTCAAGATTGAAGAGGGTTGAGAGGGTGAGTCATGAGATAGAGGTCATCCCCTTTCCCCTCCGATTGGTGTATTCTATCTCCGTTCCCTAAGCTCTATGCAACCATATTTGGTGTGAGGCGTGAGATTGAGAGATTTCTATACCGGGACCTTGTAGGGGGATAGGATGCTTCGCCGGGAATTAGGGTTGGATCAATCTTTAGGAATCGGATACACCTCTTGGAATCCCTAGAGTGCTTTGCGGTAATATGTGGTGTGAGGTGTTGAGATTGAGCGATTTCTCCACCGAGACCTCGTAGGGGACTAGTATCAGTGATCTGGAGGCAGGATCCGATTATTTTTGGATTTCTACATGTCAAGTTTTTGGGACTAGTATCGGTGATTTGGAGGCAAGATCAGATTATTTTTTGATTTCCATGACTTATCTTACTCATCATAGAAACACTTTGCTTATCTGGTACCTAATACCTGAATCGTAGGGGGAGCATTGCCCTAATACCCCACTTTTACTGATTAAGATCTCCATCCATTTCACCCTTGTATATTCGTCTCCGGTATTCATTTCTTCGCACATTAGATCACCACACCTTTCCATTTATCATTAGGCTAGAAAGCAGAGAAGAAGTTAGTACTAGTAGCCCTGTTCCCTGTGGATTCGATTACCCATTCACCGGGGTAATTATTACTTCGACACCCGTGCACTTGTGGTTTACACGCATACTCGGATGTGTCAAGTTTTTGGCGCCGTTGCCGGGGAATGAACCCGGGTTATCCGCGTGACAGGCGGGAATACTCACCACTATACTACAAGAGATTCTCAAGCAAGATTCGACTTCTCCTTTTATGATGAGATCCCACACTCCTCCGACATTCCCAGCACCACTAGTAGCATCACCGCAACCACCAGCAGTTGATGCACTAATAGCAGATGATACCGATGCTTGAGGTGTCTTTACTTTTGCTTGTTATTATGTTCTTGTTATGTTATTTTTGCTTTTTATTTGAAATTGTATCACTCAGAAAGGATTTTCCTTCTGAGTTTATCTTTTTATTTTCAATTGTTTCGAGTTGTATTTCATTTGCATATCTTTAAATTCTTGATTTTATTTTGTTTTTCTTGAGCTTTACTGAACCCCCTTGTGTACACGTGCAGATGGCCTTGTGAATCTTGGAATTGGGGAATAGTCATTGGCCCGGTCTATGTGATTGCCACATGGCCATTTGTGCTCCATAACCCGTTAAAACTCAGCTCTCAATGAATATTGCTCCATCAAATGTACCATTAGGAGTTCAGGAGAGTATTCTTTCAAGTGGCCATCTCCACACATATGTTTTTACTTGTTTTAATCTTTATTGTTCTTGCATGCGTACATTGAGGGTAATGTACATCTTAAGTTTGTGTGTTTCAGGTACTATTTTAACATGTTTCTTGTTTTATTTTCTTTAAAAAAAGAGTAAAAAAATCAATGAAAAAGAAAAAAATATATGTGTCGTCTTTGTTTGTGCATTGGGGGTGTAAAGAGCTACCACCTATGAAGTATGTAGCTACCCTCATAAGTCAGATACTAGTTATGCCTAATTAGAGAAAGCCATCTCATAGGATGAGTTAAAGCTACTACCCCTATAGGAAGAGCTACCACCTCAAAAGTGTGGAAAGCCACCTTGGCGGCCGCCTAGGAAATTGCTACCTTAGAGGATGTGTGAAGCTACTACCTTTTCTTTTCTTTTTGTATATAGATAAGTCCCTCTTAATAAGAACTTTGAGGAGTACATGTTGGGTTGATTTTAGTGAGCTTACACATACTTACACAATATCGGGTTGTTTTCCTTTTTGATTCAAGATTTTTGCTAGAGCATTGATTTCTCTTATTTAGTTTTTGAAATTTTTCCTTGCTTGTAGAATGCTTCTTTTGCATGATTTTTGTGAACCTAAGGCCAAGCACTTTTAATTTTTCTTCTTATATGCTTGAATGTTTATTTTTTCTTGAGGACAAGCAAAAGCTTAAGTGTGGGGAAGTTTGATAAGTTCTTGTGTATAATTAATATGAAGTCTGCTTTTCTTACTTTTAGCATTATTTTTATCAGATTTTCCAGGTTATTCATGTGTATTGGTGTTCTTTTGTGCTTTTAGGGTTGTCGAGACAAATTTGGAAGAAAAGAAGAAAAAGTAGATTGTGGACGTTATTATTGATGAAGTTCTTGGATCAAACAAAGGTGAAGACACAAGTTGTGCTCAAATACATGTGGGTGTGTGCCAACCTCCATTATGCTCAAGTAAATACACAAAGTGGAGGGGCACAAAAGCAGTCACACTCATTTGTTCTGACTTGTGCAACATTATTAAGAGCTTTATCAATGTGGTTTCATTGAAGACATGACGTTATCTACCGCATGAATGTGTGCCTCTTGCAGCCTTGATGAAAAGAGTGAATTTAGGGGCATTCCGGTGAAGTACTGTAGCAGTTTACCACATCAAAACACTGTAGTAAAATCATTGTAATAGTTACTGGTCATAGCACATTGGAAAAGATGTACTTGAAATTCACACAGGTGTGTGGAAATTCCACACGCCCGTGTGGATGCCCGATTCCAGCCCAACAAATTCCGCTTTGAGAGTTTTATTTGTGGATCTTCGTTCTATCTTTTGCCCATCTTTTGGGGAGAGTGTGGCTAGGGTTTGGAAAGGCTTTAGCTGGGTTTTGGTAGTTATTCTACAGTATTCGACATTGAGTTCCTTTAGAGGAGAGCAGTTGAGGGAGCTTTTGTCGGTATTGATTCGGTGTGGTGTGCCCTAGGTTTGACAAGGGAACCTTTGGAGAAGACTAGGCAGCTCCGCAAAACCATCGATACGGACTTCAAGTGGGTTTTATCTATGGATTGGTTGTATTTACTTTCAATTTCATTATTGATTGTTTATTGCTCCATGGAGTGCTAAACCCCTAGTAGGTGCTTGAACTTGAACTTGTAAACCCTAGGATGATTTTGTTTCATTTACTCTTATTATGCTTCTTTAATTGATGTTTTAATTGAGTTCCAACCTTGGATGTTTGTTGAATTGATTTTCCCTTAGAGTGACACTACGGTTGAGGGGTGTGTCAAGTTTTTGACACCGTTGCCAGGGAATAGGCATTTTAGAAGCATTTGCACTCTACTATCTTAGCTATTCATCACTTGTTCTATTTCACACTTTCTTATTCATCCATCGTTCTAATTTGTTTTTCTTTCTTTGATTGAAACTCCCGGTTATGACCCAAGCCAACCCTTCGACATTGGTTGAAGATGATCTGGAAATTGGAAGAACTAATAGATGCGAAAGGAACCTGTACAAGAACAAACAAATCAAACTAAGATTGAAGTTGTAGGGTCTAATAATATGACAGAACAACATGAGCAGTAGAAGACACTCTTAGATTATGCAAGACCCGCAGTTCTTGGTACACAATCTAGTATTGTGAGGTCACAGATTATAGCTTAGAGTTTTGAGTTGAAGCCAGGCTTCATCCAGATGTTACAGCAGTCAGCACAGTTTAATGGTTTGGCCGATGAGGATCCGAACAACCAAATCGAGAATTTCTTGGAAGTGTGCAATATGCTCAAGATTAATGGAGTTATGGATGATGCCATCAAGTTGAGGGCCTTCCCATTTTAGTTAAATGATAGAACAAAGCAATGGTTACATTCATTACCTAGAGCATCGATCACTACTTGGGAGAAGATCGTAAAAGCTTTCCTTACCCGATATTTTCCTCCTGGAAAATCTACAAAGCTTAGGAATGAACTATCATCTTTTGTGCAAATGGAATTGCAGTCTCTTTTTGAGACATGGGATAGGTTCAAGGATCTCCTATGGAAATGGCCTCAGAATGGGTTCCCTGATTAGATGATTATCGATACTTTCTACATTGGTTTGAACCCAAGCGCAAAGCAATTACTTGATGTTGCAGTAGGAGGTACCTTTTGCAGTAAGACCCCCGAAGAAGACCGACAGATCATTAAAGAAATGGCTATGAACAGTTATTAGTGGAACACATGAGACAAGAAGAAGGCAGCCAGACTTCATGAGATCGACGCAGTGACATCATTGGCAACACAGGTTGAGTTCTTAAGTAAGAAGTTAGAGACTCTAACTTCTCCTAGGTTGGTGGAAGTGATAAGTTACACGAGATGTGGGGGAGGACATGCTTCATCTGATTGCCCGATTGCTATTGGTGGTACAACTTCAGTGGAACAGGTGGATTTTGTGGGAAAGGCAATGAGGGGTCAAGGAAAATCTGTATAGCAATACCTACAATCTGGGGTGGAGGAGCCACAAAATCTTTCTTGGAGTAATCAAGGGCAACAGAAAGCTGTGGCACCACCGGGTTTTCAACAACGACAATAAGCCCCAAACATGGAGAACAGAGTTTTAGGGCTGGAGAACCAGATCACTGATTTGGGGAAGGCTTTAACCAAGTTCATTCAATCTTCGGATAGGAGATTTTATTTGGTTGAAGCCACAATTTACAAACACACCACATCATTGCATAACTTGAAGAACCAAGTGGGATAAATTGTGAAGTCACTTTCAGAAAGACATCAAGGGAGTTTGCCCAGCAACATCAAGACCAATCAAAGAGAACATGTGAAGCTGATCACTTTGAGAAGTGATCATGAAGTTGAGAGTAGGCTTCCTATCGAGAAGACAATGGTTGAGTCACCCAAGGAAGTGGAGGTTGAGGAGAGAGCAAAAGCAAAGGAGGTGGAACCCCCACCTTATAAGCCAAAATTCCTTACCCTTTGAGACTAAAGAATGACGAAAATGATGAGCAATACAAGAAGTTTTTGGGTATTTTCAAGAAGTTGCACATAAACATCCAATTTGTTCAGGCGTTGTCTCAAATGCCTCGATATGTAAAGTTTCTCAAAGACCTCTTGACCAATAAGAGAGAGTTGGAGGAGAGTGCATCTCATGCTTAGTGGTATTTCAAAAAAATATTCGAATAAGAAGAAGGACCCCGGTAGCTTCATCATTCCATGCAACATTGGTAACTTGGGAGAAGAAAAGACATTGGTAGATTAAGGGGCTAGCATCAATGTCATGCCTTATACATTTTTTAATAAGCTAGATTCTGGGTGAGCCTAGGCCCACTCGGATGGCACTTCAATTGGCCGATCAATCAGTTAGACACCCAAGGGGCACCATTGAGTGTGTACTTGTGAAAGTTGATAAATACATTTTTCCTGCAGACATTGTGGTGTTAGATGTTGATGAGGATGTCGAGGTTTCATTGATAATTGGGAGGCTGTTCTTGTGCACTTCCAAAGTTCTCATTGGCATGGACGGTGGAGAATTGATACTAGGAGATGTAGATGACAAGTTGACATACCGCCTGGACGAAGCCATGCCACATTCTCTTGATTTTCATGATACTATATATTTCCTTGACACCACTGACAAATTGATTGATGATTATGTGTAGGAAATGTTATCTCTAGCCCCATTTGAAGAGTAGCTAGATAAAAAGGTGGAGAATGAAGAGATTTTTTCACTTGGTCTAGAGGACCAGGTGCAACCTACTCCGGAGTCATGAAGACGATGGTCCAAAAACTCAAACGGTCAAGGAGATGCCACAAGAAACACCCAATGAAAGTAGGAATGAGAATTTATGTAGTAAGGGTGACAGACCCTTGTGTGGTAACAAACTCAATAACCCCCCATTCTACCTTGCAAAAATTGTGTTCGTCATGCTTTGTAGTTGTAGGTGAGACGGGAGCATTCATTCATGAACCTCCATGAGGTAAGGACAAGTATGTCAAGCTTAGTGATATTAAACAAGCACTTCTTGGGAGGCAACCCATGTCTTTACTGTTTTTCTAGCTTTTAGTTTAGTGTTTGCAAGGTAAGAGCTTTAGTGTTGGTGTCTTGATTTTTACATGCTATTGTTGTGTTTTTCTTGTGGATCGCTGGTTTTTTATCATGCTTCAGTGTGATTGGTAAGGTTTTAGTTGGTTTGAGCATGTTTTCATGAATCTCTGGTAAGTTTTTGACTATTTTTGCAGCCTCTGTATGTGAATAAGTGTTGCAGAACTTTTCTTCATAGTCTGTCAATTTTTTGAGTCATCCAGAGAAGACCCATGGCCACGTGGAATTTCAACATGGTTGTGTATTTCCATTCAAAGCATAACTTCTCCATCTTGAGAAGACACAGGGGCGTGTGGATGTTCCTGTAGATGACACTTTGAATGACACACGGGCGTGGGTAATTTCCATACACCCTTATGAAACTCTATAGAGACAACCTTCCTATCCTGAGAAGGCATAGTGGTGTGTGAGGGCCACGGAGAGCCCCCCTGTAAACATCCACAAGCCCGTGTGGAATTTTCACAGGGGCGTGTAGAACACTTAAAAAATTTTCTCGGGAGAACAGAGAAGGCACAAGGGCGTGTGGGTGTCCTTGTTGGTCGGGCACACGAGCATAGGTAATTTTCAAACACCCGTGTGGATGCGTTTATAGGCAAAAAGAGCTATCCCGAGAGCACACATGGGTGTGTGGATGTCCCTATGAAGCTCTCCTGTAGAGGCACACGGGCGTGGAAAATTCCCGTGAGGATGATTTATATGAGTTTTGTTGATTGCAGCCGTGCCGCTGTCGCGCCCGAAGATCCACATGGGCGTGTTTAATTTCTACACGAGCATGTAGATTTCTGCAGAGTTAGGTTTCGAGTTTGATTTGATCAATTTTTTTTCAATTTTTACAGAAATGGCCCCCAGATCAAAGAAAGTAACCAACAAACATCCTCGCAAGGTTTCTCCTAGCAGCTTGAGTTTGTCATTCCCGAACATCAAGCATGTTATGAGTAGTTGTCGAAGTTAAACTTTGGACAGTCTCATTTCTAAGATTTGAGTGGTTTAAGAGAGATACAGTTGGGAGATAAGATGGTTGAGGAGGTTGACGAGCTTCTCTCAGTTAGTAGCTGGCATAGATTATTCTCTATTTGAGATCCGGTTATCCATATGCTCACATTGAAGGCGCTCGCGTCATTCGAGTTCGACCGCTCATACTCTAGCTTTGATAGTATTGACACAATTCAGTTCAAAGCCTTCAGACAGTATTACAGTATAAGCGTGACACTCTTCTCTGTCTGATTAGGTCTCAATGATGAGGCGTACATTGATAAAGAGGAGTACAAGCAACTATTGATGGATTATCCCGGAAGTTTGACGCCGCAACGTGCATACATGGCATTGTGTGGACAAGGGCAGTATGTGCCGGGGGCCTCCAAAGCACGTGCATCTCTTGACTGGACTATAGATACATCCACACTCGTTCTTAGCTGATCAGTGAATGGTCGTGGTGACAGCACTGGAGTTTTGAGCCGTTAGGAGCCGCTTTACATGAATTCGATGGTACAGAGCGAGCTACTCCACCCGGGACGCATCATGACAGAGTACCTACGTCATTTTGGACAGTATGCCAGGGTGAGAGTGATCTTTTCGGGCTCGTATATCACAAGACTCATTATGGGGATAGGTCTGATAGACACAATCAGAGGGACCGAGAAAATAATTGTACAATCTACCCTCGGCCTAAAGACGATGAGACTGATGATCATGTCCCCACTAGAGATGGGCGATGATGATGGTAATGCAGCCGAGGATTCTCAGCCTCCGCTTTAGCCACAGCCCATGCAGATGGAGACCGAGGCACCACCCGCAACACAAGAGCCACCTCCATTGTGCATCTTTTCTCCATCTCAAGCCCATGGTCCTTTCGAGAGGCTTAAGAATGATGTGGGGGTGTTACAGGTGGATTTGGCTGAGGTTCACGCTATATAGGTTGTAAACCATGTAGAGGTGATGGCGTATCTCGGCATATTACAGCTGTTACTTGTGCGAGATGTGACCTCACCATCAGCATTATCGGAGCACCACTAGTAGTTTCAGCCCCATAGTCTTTACTTTTCTTTGTTCTTATGTTCTTGTCATGTTATTTCTGCATTTTATTTGCCTTTGTATCACTCAAAAATGATTTTCCTTCTGAGTTTATCCTTTTATTTTTAGTTGTTTCGAGTTGTATTTCATTTCCATATCTTTATAGACTCGATTTTATTGTGGTTTGTTGAGATTTACTAAACCCCCTTGTGTATACGTGCAGATGGTCTTGTGAGTTGTGGAATTGAGGAATAGTCATTATCATGGTCATGTGGCTTTTATACATGGCTATCTCTGCTCCATAACACGTTGGAGCTCAATTCTCAATGAATATAGCTCCATAAAACTTACACTAGGAGTTCAGGAGAGTTTTCTTTCAATTGCCCATCTTGACACATTTGTTTTGATTGTCATACTGTTTAGGAAAATTTTTAACATTGAATACTATCATGCTCTAGTTTTCTTGAATTTTAAGGAATTTTTTTCTCGATTAGGACTTGTTGTACTCCACATTCATTAAATCTTTTGGAAACTCAAGTTCGACGTTTAAGGGATTGTTTTAGCATATTTCTTGTTTTAATTGCTTTAAAAAAAGTTGTTTGTTTTGTTTATGCATCAGAGGGTGGAAAGAGCTACCACCTATGAAGTATGAAGCTTCTCTCATAAGTCAGATGTTAGTTATGCCCTAATAAGAGAAAAATCTATCTCATGGGATAATTAAAAGCTACTACCCCGGTAGAAAGAGCTACCACCAAGAAACTATGAAAGGCGTTGGCGGCAACTTAGGAAAGGGCTACCTAAGAGGATGTGTGAAGCTACTACCTTTTTTTTTTTTGTATATAAATAAGTCCCTCTTAATAAGAGCTTTGAGAAGTTTATCTTGGGTTTACTTCGGTGAGTTTATACACACTTACACAATATCAGGTTGTTGTCCTTTTTTATTTAAGTTTTTAGCTAGAGCAATGATTCTTCTTATTCGGTGTTTTGAAATTTTTCTTTACTTGTTGAATGCCTCTTTTGCATGCTTTTGGTGGACCTAAGGCCAAACACTTTCAATTTTCCTTCTTATATGCTTGAATGTTTTATTTTTGATTCTTTTATTTTTGCTTGAAGATAAGAAAAAGCTTAAGTGTGGGGGAGTTTGATAAGTGTTTGTGGAAAAGTAATATGAAGTATACTTTTCTTACATTGATCATTACTTTTATCCGATTTTATAACTTATTCGTGTGTATTTGTGTTCCTTTTTGTATTTAGGGTTGTGGAGACAAATTTGGAAGAAAAGAAGAAAAAGTAGACTGTGGACATGATTGTTGATGAAGTTTCTTGCATTGAACAAAGATGAAAACACAAGTTGTGCTCAAAGACATGTGGGTGTGTGCCAACCTCCATTGTGCTAAAATGAATACAAAAAGTGGAGGGGCACAAAAGCAGTTACACTCATATGTTCTGACTTATGCAACGTTGTCAAGAGTTTCGTCAATGTGGTTTCATTGAAGACATGACATGATCTACCATGTCAATATGTGCCTATTCATGCGGCCTCGATGAAAAGAGTGAATTCAGGAGCATTCCAGCGAAGTACTGTGGCAGTTACTGTAGTAAAACACTATAGCAAAACCACTGTAGCAGTTGCTGCTCATAGTATACAGGAAAAGAAGTTCTGCACATCCACACGGCCGTATGGAAATTCTACATGCTTATGTGGATGCCCGATTCTAGCCCTATAAATACCGCTTTGAGAGTTTTATTTGGGAATCTTCTTCCTATCTTTTGCCCTTCTTTTGAGATGAGTGTGGCCAGGGTTTGGAGAAGCTTTGCTGAGTTTTAGGTGTGGTTCTATGGTATTCAACATCGAGTTCCTTTGGAGGAGGGCTATTGGGGGAGGTTTTGTTGGCATTGATTCAGCGAGGTGTGCCTAGGTTTGACAAGGGAACTTTTGGAGAAGTCGAGGTGGCTCCTCCAGACCATCGACACGGACGACAAGGGGGTTTTCTCTATGGATTGCGTGCACTTACTTTTGATTTCGTTGTTATTTTGTATTGCTCCATGGAGAGCTAAACCATTAGTAGGTGATTGGACTTGTAATCCCTAGGATGATTTTTTTTCATTTACATCTTTTATGTTTCGTGAAATTGATGTTTTAATTGAGTTTCAAGCTTGTGTGCTTGTTGAATTGATTTTCCCTTAGAGTGACAATAGGGTTAAGTATCTATCTAGGTAATCCTTTGAAGGGGCAACAACTTCATTAATGTTAGACTTAGCAAGATTGAAGAGGGTTGAGAGGGTGAGTCGAGAGGTAGCAGAACGTCCCATTTTCCCTTCTGACGTGTTTTATCCTACCTCCA
The DNA here is from genome assembly GCF_009730915.1 of Dioscorea cayenensis subsp. rotundata. Lineage (NCBI taxonomy): Eukaryota > Viridiplantae > Streptophyta > Magnoliopsida > Dioscoreales > Dioscoreaceae > Dioscorea > Dioscorea cayenensis. The sequence continues at coordinate 14,034,372 of NC_052472.1, read as the reverse complement.
TGTTCCAAGAGTTATTTGCAGTCATGATAGAGTGAAAGTGCTAAGAGACAATCTCCACTAGGACTTAGATGCGCAAGTAACAGAGTGAAGTATTGAAGTAATCCTTAGTGCAGGGGCCTAATCATAACTAGGTGTCTTTTCGCCTTGACCAAAGGGTTAGATCTATATTAGGAAATAGGGTTTATCACTTGGAATCCCTAGAGCTCCAAGCAGTCCTACATAGTGTGAGGCGCTGAGAGTATTCTTTTTGCCTTGCTATAGTGTAAAGGACTAGTCACGGTTGACCTTAGGTTTGGGACCGTGTGTCTTTCGATTTCCACGACTCATTAAACCCCGAATTAGGAGACACTACATTAGTCTTGCACTTGAAACAATAGTCCTAAGGTGAGCATTGTCCGAGTACCCTATTTTACCATTGATTATCTCTCCTTACTCCTATTGCTTTCTCTGATCTTTTGCTCTTCTTTGCATTGATTTCTTTAATTCAAAATAACCAATTGGTTTTCACTGTAACTAATAGCAATACTTGTGTTTCTAAGCAACTATTCCCTGTGGATTCGACTACCCACTCACTAGGGTATTTTTTTTTACTTCGACAACCCATGCACTTGCGGTACACACATGCAAAGGGTGTGTTAGAAGTCCAGTCAATATGATTCGACAACCTTATCCGCTCGTGGGGTACCCATTTATTACTTGTAACGATCTATACACTTGCGCAGAGTACATCAAGTTTTGGTGCCGTTGCCGGGGATTGGCAACTTTTAGGAAAATTAGGATTCTAGTGATTTCGTCATTGTTTATTTTGTTAATATCTTTGTTTATATAAAAAAAATTTGCATGTTCTAATTCAAATCAAATTAAAATTTTAAAAAAAAAATGTGACCCAATCATAATCAAATTAGGACAACATGTGGATAAGATATATAAATTTTATAATATTTGGATAAATTCCAGATCACCCAAGAATACATATATGAGGCGATCTAAATATTGAAATCCAAAGATCAGCCTAGAGCACAGATCTCAAGGCGATCTAAAAATACTCAAATATCAAGATTAGCCGAGAGTACAGACCTCGAGGTAATCTAAAATAGTCAAAATCCCAAGATCAGTCGAGACCACAGTTCTCGAGATGATCTAAAAATATTCAAATCTCCGGATCAGCTAGAGCACCGATCTCGAAGCGATCCAAAATATACAAAATATCCAAATATTAAGATTAGCTGAGAGCACAGATCTCAAGGCAATCTAAAACAGTCAAAATCCCAAGATCAGTCCAGGGCACAGATCTCGAGACAATCTAAAAATATGCAAATCTCAGGATCAGCTAAAGCACCGATCTCGAAGCGATCCAAAATATACAAAATATCCAAATATTAAGATTAGCAGAGGATACAAATCTCGAGGCAATCTAAAATAATCAAAATCTAAAGATCAGTCAAGAGCACAGATCTCGAGATGATCTAAAAATATTTAAATATCCGGATCAGCTAGAGCACCGATCTCGAAGCGATCCAAAATATACAAAATATCCAAATATTAAGATTAGTAGAGAGCACAGATCTCAAGGCTATCTAAAATAGTTAAAATCCCAAGATCAGCCGAAAAGCACAGATCTCGAGGCGATTTAAATATTCAAATCTTCAGATCAGCTAAGAGCATCAATCTCAAGGAGATCTAAAATTTTAAAATCTCATGATCTGCTGAGAACGCAGATGTCGAGGCGACCACAATACCAAGATCAACCGCGAATACACCTGAGGAGGCAAAAATATATATATATATATACAATAATATAAAATTTAAATTAAAAAAAAATCTCTAATAAGATAAAATAATCAAATAAGATAAAAAAATCAAATGAAATGAAATCAAATCAAATAAATCAAATTATGTAAAAAAAACATAATAATAATAATAATAATAATAATAATGCATATATATATAGTATATATATATATATATATATATATATATAATAAGATAAAATTAAAATAAAATAAATCAAGCAATATATATATATAACTAAAGGAAAAATAAAAATCCGATAAAAATATGATATATATATAACAAAATAAAATAAATAAATAAATAAATAAAATAAAATAAAATAAACGAAGTAAATTCGAGAATATAGAATAAATAAAATCCAATAAACAAAATCCAATAAAAAAAATATATAATATATAATTCAAAATCAAATCAGATAAAGATAAAAAAATCAATAATAATAAAAAAACATATAGAAATAAAAAAATAAAATAAAAAATATATTAAAAAAAATCAAATAAAAAAAAATATAAAATAATATGTGTATATAAATCAAATCAGTTAAATAAAGTAAATAAATAAACCTGTATATATAAATGATAATAATTATATTAAATAGATAATATAGAATAATATAAAATATAATATAATATATAATAAAATAAAATAAAATTCTATATATGTATATATATATAAAAGGATACATACAGTGGAGGTTTGAGGGTGTGGTGGCGTTGTCACTCCACGATCTGGACGACCGCTTCACGTCGCCAGCTCCACGTCGCCATGTTGCCCCACGAAGGTATAACGAAAAGATGAGAGCTTTTTAAAAGGGTGAGAGGCTGGTTTCCTCTCGGAGAGGCAGATACTGATATGAAGAAAAGAAAAGAAAGAAGAAGAAGAACAGAAGATGGCGAGAGGACGGGGGCCGGGGAAGAATAGCCGAAACCTAAAGCAAAGATAAACAGAGGAAACAACAAAGAAAAAAGATGAAAAAAGAAGAGGACGTCAGCCGAACCTAGAAAAAAGAGGATTCGGGGTTCTCTTGGCCAAACACATACTCAAGGAGAAGAGTGGGAACAGGACCAGCAAAAGAAGAAGAAAAAGACGGAGAAGACCGACGGGAAGACGGGGAACCTCTGGTGCAAGAAGAAGGAAGAAACTCGCGAAGAAGAAGTCCAACATGAGAAGCTAATGATAAAAAGAAGAAGAAGAAGAAGAAGAAGAAGAAGAAGAAGAAGAAGAAGAAGAAGAAGAAGAAGAAGAAGAAGAAGTCTCCACCTGCTATCGCCGCCGTTTGCCTGTCGCTGTTACCTATCCACATTCGCTGTTGTTGTCACTATCATTGTTGCCACGACCATCACCGCCATAGGGGTTTCAAAGCCATGCCGTGGTGGCCTTGCAGGAGGATGCCGATGCATACATCGTCGGGTTGTTAGAAGATATCAATTGTTACTTAATTCACACCAAGTGTATGACGATCATGCCCAAAGATATCCTGCAGCTTGCTCATCGGAGTCGGTGGAGAAATTGACCTACCATACTAAAGTTGTTCGTGTTGGAGTTAGTCATGGCCTTCGGCGAGGACAAGAGGAACCGGCATTTGCCTCCTGAGTTCATCTACAAGGAACTTGTTTACTCACCAGCAGAAGATGATACCTCCACCGAAAGTAGCAGTTTTTGGTTTGTCGTTTCTAGGAGATGAGCTTTCTAACTTGCTGGTATTTAGGCACTCTTTTATCTTCAAAGAACAATCAACAGAATGGAAGGAAGATACAGAATGGAATCCGACAATCTACACCATCCGGTCTGAGGTTTGAGATGGGCTCGAGATTGACAACCATGATTTTAATTACGTTGTGGAGGTCATATATAGGAACATCGGCTAGGCATCAAGACACTCGAGAAAGGAGACATTCGGAGATTGACAATGGGATGAGAACCAGCTCCATTCGACATTTGCTGTTCAATCTTATAGTGGAGATCATCGATCGCAAGAAACACATATCACAAGTATGAGATCCATTGGCCTGATATGCTGGAGCTATGGATTCTGAAGGCCATAGCCACAGCACAATCTGTTCAGGGGACAACCATTAATTTAACTGATTCATCTTGTGGCTTTTCAAGGAGAACTTGTTGTTTTGTATGAAGATGAATTTAACATCAATGTGAGGTCTTTATGTGGAGACAATTTGTTGTGTGATTTTGATGATTACTGAAGGAGATAATTAGGTTTCCTAGAGCCTGAAGAGAATTTTCATTGAACTCTAGATGAAATGTGTGCTTCAGATTGTTCTCATCTCATGTTCTTTGTTATTCATGGTGTTGATGTGATTTAAAAAAATAGGATGAAAATTAAATAGATAAAATCAAGGAAAGGAATCAATAATGGAGGTACAAATACTGGTTAATTGCATGAAAACCAGTCAAGCTTTCTCAAAGCCACGTATATATTAATATACAAATTGATTTCCTTCATGCAGTATTTATAAAAAAACGTTGGCCTTACTATTCACATGGGATTATTTTATATGTATAAACATTCCAAGAGCAACATACTATATTAAAGGAGGATGGATGGACATGATGATGGTATCAATGATGATCCTGATGCTAAACATGATGATGAAATCTGGACCCTTGATCAAACATTTAAAATGATATTGCCTCGAACTTGAGATATTGTTGCCTAATGATATAATCTCAGCCCTCCAATCAAATTCTCATTATTCACCTTGCCTCAAACTTGAGACAATGTTGCTTGATGATGAAATATTAGCCCTCCAATCCTATCTCTTGATGACAAGTCTAAACCATTCACCATATTGCCTCAAATTTAAATCAATTATATGCTCCTCATATCCACCGTCCATTAATTCTCCTTCATTACATTTATCACTTGGGATAAACAAACCACACTGAAAACATTTAGTAATGAGATATATATTTCAAGACGCAATAAGGCATATAATGTGGCGACGAGGCACATGCAGCGATTATGTTCAAATATATATGATTATCATAAATAAAAAAAACATGTATATGGATATATAAAATCAAAATCAAAGCGGCCAAGTCAAGACAAAAAATATGAAAAGAGTCAAGACTTGAAAATCCATATGAATCAACAATTGTACTCAGCAGTCTCAAGACCTTAAAAGTCAAAGACCCAAAGAGTTCCACAAGCCAATATTTGAAAATCTATATAAATCGACAATTGGACTCAGCGGTTTTGAGATATCAAAAGTCAAGGACCCAAATCCATATAAATCGACAATTGAACTCAGCAGTGTTAAGACATCATAAGTCAAAGACCAAAAGAGTTTCACAAGTTAAGACTTGAAGAAAGTTTCACAAGCATAAAAGCTGAAGCTTATGGAAAGTCAAAATCAAGTTTATAATTCATCAACATAGAGGATCCGGAACTTGAAATACAGATCAAATCCAAAATGCAAAAAAATTGTCCAAGATACGGGTTCGGGCACAAGTTCATAAGTCAAGATGATTTCAAATTTCTTGTATTTTCAATGAAATCTATGAATTCATATTTATTGAAATTAATTGTCACAAATTGTTTCCTTTTTAACAATTGTTTCTTAATCGGAGGTTCCTGTGATAATGTCCAGGGTAATTAACATTAAGGGCTTGCTAAATAAAAAAAAAGGATTTGAACAAGCAAGGCAAGTATCTGCGGGACATGATGAGGCCATGAACAACATTAAAGATCTTGGGCAAATTGAGTACATTGGGGCAGAAAATGAAAAGCAAGAAGTTGAATATCATTTTGAGATTTTGGATTGTGTGACTGAAGATTGTGCTTGTGAGCGAGAAAATTTTCAAGGGGATTTGCTAGTGTCATGATTCTCTCAAGTTGAAAATGCATTAGAAGAAGCAAACCCTAAGGTTATGGAACAAGCATCTTTCTTTGGGATTGATCAACTCTTACAATGCAAGAGAGAGGTTTTGGGAAGGGAAGAAGATGTGGGTAGGAGATTGAAGCCATCCAATGACCCACCTGTGCTAAGCTTGGACAATTCCCAACCCAAATTGTTTTCTTGGAGGCCAAAAGTAAGATGGTTGGACTCTCCAATTAATATTCCACCCCGAGAACTAGATCCTTGGTTTAAAGGAAGTAGCTATGTAATATCTAGTCGGGAGGAACACACTTTTTTCAAGCCTCCATAAGGTAAGGAAGATGTACATCAAGCTTAGTGACGTAAAACAAGCTCTTCTTGGGAGGCAACCCAAGTTTTTAATTGTTTTCTAGCTTAGATTTTTATATTTGTAGTAATAAAATCATGAGTGTGTGCTTTGTTAATTTTTGATTGGTGTTGAGTTCTTCATGAATATTTTTGGTGTTTTAGTTTAAATGTGTGTGTGTGGCATGGTTTAGGATGATATTCATGTTTTTAGTTGGGAAATTGAACTTAATTTCATGTAAATATCTCTATGGATGTGTTTCTGCAGAAATTCTGCAACCCACCCAGTCGCGTGGAATTTCCCCGTGCCCGTGTACAGTACTCACGCCCCCATTTGAAGTTTTCACACCCCCATGTGGGGTAAATTGATGAAGAGGACCACTATTCACCATTTTCATTCACACATCCCTTCATCTTTCTCACACACCCACACTCCCAAACATTTTTCCTTGGTCATTAAAAGGTTTAGAAGGGTTTTGCCGGCCATTTAATCATACTTTATTCCTCAATTCACACCGGTGAGCTCTCATTTTTCTAACCTTCTCCATGCCTCCATTTTACAAAATTTATGTGGATATCTTGGTTCTTATGCATTGTTCTTCATGGAAATCACCTTAATATGCTTGAGAATGCTTTTATAAGAGTTTTGGAGTGCCGTTGATGGTCGGCATGGCATTTTTCGCCATAGCCTGGCTCCCACGCGACCGCGTGGGCTGAAAATCATGCCCAGGAAGCCCACGCGGGCGCGTGGAAAATCCACGCGACCACGTGGGCATTCCACGCTGGTGCGTGGATTTTCCACGCGCCCGCGCGGGCTGCTTTCAAGCCAAAAATTGGCCACACGGCGCGCGGATTTTCCATGCGCCCATGTAGATTCCTGCATCTTGCCATTTCATGTGAATTTGCATTTCTTTTACATTTTTCTTGCAGGTATGCCACCAAGGACCGAAAAGCTTTGATCGTATATGGTTAACCTTGGATGAGAACATTCTTTTAGCACACTGGCAACACCAGAAGATGACATCGATGCTTGAGGCATCCCACTCATGATTCTTTTTTCCCTTTACTTTTGTTTTCATTTTTTAGTTTTTCTTTATTTTATCTTTTAGACTTTAGTTAACTTTGTGTTTTGTTTTGTTTGTGCGAGTTTGTGCTTCATGTGTTTGCTATTAAGAACTCGTACATCTTTTCTATTTTTTTGAGCTTCACTGAACCCCTTGTCTACGTGCAGATGGCCTTGAGAGTGATGTTGATGGTGTTTTAGTCATAGACACAATCATGTGATATTGTCACATGGTCGTGTGAGCTTCACAACCCATATAGCAAGCCCATGAGTTAGACTTCACCAAACGATTAATGAGGAGTTCAGGGGAGTATTGTTTTAATTGCATTCCCACACATATTATGCTTCCATTGTTATTATTTTTATTGTGCTTGCAAGCGTACATTGAGGACAATGTACTTTTTAAGTGTGGGGAATGGTTCACCTTATACATGACTTTTACTTGTGTTTTCATGAGTATGTTCTTGTTGCCAATGAAGGTTCACCTTAGGGTTTAGAGTTTAATTCTTAGTTTTTGGAGGTTGTCAACATTAGATTTTATCATGCTCTAGTTTCATCCAATTTCATTGAATATTTTTGTCTGATTGCTCTTTGTGCACTTCTCTCACTCATTAGACCTATGAAGACTCTAGTTCATTATGTTTCAGACTTTAGTATGCTAGTTTTTATTTGGAAAAAAAAATCAGAGGAAAATCAGAAAAAATAAGAAAAATTTGAAAAAAAAACAAAAGACGAATTTGAAATTGTTTGTTGTTTGTACATAAGGGGTGGAAAGAGCTACCACCCATGATGTATGTAGCTACTCTCATAAGTCGGATACATGTTATGCCCTAATGAGAGAAAGAGCTATCTCATGGGATGTGTGAAATCTACCATCATTGGTAGAAAGAGCTACCACCTCGAAAGTGTGAAAGCCACTCGGGAGGCATCTTGGGAAAGGGCTACCTAAGAGGTTGTGTGAAGCTACTACCTATTCTTTGTGTTTATAAATAAGTCCCATGTTAATAAGAACTTAGTAGTGGACATAGTGTTGACATGAGTTGAGTTTTTTCACACACACACACATTCAGATTTTATCACTTTCATTTTTGATTGGATTGTTTGCTAGAGTATTGATTGTTTTGTCTAGTGTTTGACTCTCTTCATGACTATAGAATTTTATTCTTTTACTCTTTTGGTGAACCTAAGGCCAAGCACTTCTCTTTTCTTTCCATGAGTTTAATGTTTAATTTTGCTTGAGGACAAGCAAAGACTTAAGTGTGGGGGAGTTTGATAAGTGCTTGAGTAGACATATTTTTATATATGTTTTACGTGCATTGAGCATCATTTTTACCATGGTTTATGTCTCATATTGTGTATTTGGTGTTCTTTTATGCATATAGGTTGTGAATACCTTGAAGAGTAAAATGGAAGCAAAGATAGGCTAGAAAATCCACATGGGTGCGTGGGGGCACGTGACAGCCTCGGTCTAAGGCCTATAAATAGGCGTTTTGCCCTATTCTTTCTCATCTTTTGTGTGGCTCTTGAGGGATGAGACTGCTAGGGTTTGGAGAGGAGGTCTTTGCGCCTTTGGAGGCCCTTTGTCACCAACTTTGATCGATTCCTCCTCCATCATAGCATCAAGGAAGCCACCTGTGAACCTAGCTTAGGAGTGGGTCCTTCAAGACGTCGAAGCTCTCCATCAAGGCCATCAATTCATATATAAGGGGGTGTATTTCTATGGTTTTAATGTACTTTCATACATTGATGGTGTGTTTTGTATGTTGCTCCATGGAGAGCTAAAACCCTAGAGGGTATTTGGGCTTGTGAACCCTAGGATTCTCATCTTTTGTGGATTTTCTTAGTGTTTCTATTTAACCCGAGTTTGACTAAGTTTTAATCTTGATTGTCTAATGCTTAGTTGCCTTATTGATCTTTTGGTTGTTTTGTTTGCATGATTTGTTACCTTGGTGAGAGAGAAGTCTCCATTAGGGTTAGATTCTCAAGATTGAAGAGGGTTGAGAGTGTGAGTCATGAGATAGGGAGCATCCCCTTTCCCCTCCGATTGGTGTATTCTATCTCCGTTCCCTAAGCTCTATGCAGCCATATTTGGTGTGAGGCGTGAGATTGAGAGATTTCTCTGCCAGGACCTTGTAGGGGGTTAGGATCCTTCGCCGGGAATTAGGGTTGGATCAATCTTTAGGAATCGGATACATCTCTTGGAATCCCTAGAGTGTTTTGCGGGCATATGTGGTGTGAGATGTTGAGATTGAGCGATTTCTCCACCGGGACATTGTAGGGGACTAGTATCAGTGATCTGGAGGCTGGATCCGATTATATTTGGATTTCCATGACATAACTTACTCATGATAGAAATACTTTGCTTATCCGATACCTAATACCTGAATCCTAGGGGGAGCATTGCCTGAATACCCCACTTTTACTGATTGAGATCTCCATCCATTTCACCCTTGCATATTCGTCTCCAGTATTCATTTCTTCGCACATTAGATCACCACACCTTTCCATTTATCATTAGGCTAGAAAGCAGAGAAAAAGTTAGTACTAGTAGCCCTGTTCCTTGTGGATTCGACTACCCGACTCACCGGGTATATTATTACTTCGACACCCGTGCACTTGCAGTTTACACTCATATTCGGACAAGTATCAGGTATCGTATCAACAGAGAGTAGGTAATAAAGACACTTAAATTGTTTCTTAACTAATGTGGAAGATGAATAGTGATATGTGTGACAAGATTCAATTCTCAAGAGTAAAAATAACAATTAAGAGAGCACAAGTAAAGGAGAAGGTAAGGCAATCAATAAAGATGGGGTACCCGGATATTGTTCAACCTAGGACAATCGTTTCAAGTGCAAGAAACCTCTATTATGCTTCCTAATTAATGCAATAGTGAGTCGTGGAAATCCTTAATTGCATAGTCCCAAATTTAAGGTCAACCGTGCCTAACTCTATACATGTCCCAATGGAGAAATCGAACAATCTCAACACCTCACACTCGTATAGAATTGTAATAAGCTCTAGGGATTCCAAATGATAAACCCTCTTCCTATGTATAAACCTAACCCTTTGGTCCAGGTGAAAGATCCCTAGCCACAATTAAGCCCTAGATGCTAAAATCACTTCAACGCTTCACTCCATTGCACTCACAACTAAGCCCCAGCAGAAGGTCATCCCTTAGCCCATTCACTCTACTATTGCAGCAAAGAACTCTTGGAATGTGGAGGTAGGATAGATCACACCGGAGGGGAAAGGGGACACTCCGCTACCGTTCGACTCACCCTCTCAACCCTTTCCAATCTAGCTTTGTCTAACTCTCATGCTGTGTCACTCACTCACAAGAGTCAACAAGAAGAACTCTCAACCCTAGTGTCACTTTAGGGGAATATTCATACAATCAAGCATACGAGATTGGAACTCACAATAAACACCAATTAATTAAAAGCATAATAAAGATATTCAATAAAACGAATACATCCTAGGGATTTACAAATACCAAAGTACCCACTAGGGGTTTAGCTCTCTATGGATCTAGATACAATCAATGAAATCGAATGTGAAAAAACAAAGCATTCATAGAAAACCCGTTATTAGTCATGGTGATGGTCTTGAGGAGAGTCCCCTACTCGTCGCAAGGGTCCCTTTGTCCGACCTAGGGTACACCTCGCCGGATCGGTGCCGACGAAAGCTCTCCCACTAACCTTATTCCAAACGGTGCGCGATGTCAGAGCCATAGAACCTCTCTAAAGCCCAGGGCAATACCTCACAAAACCCTAGCTGCAACCCTCTCTTGAGTTGGGGAAAAGATGGAGAAAAGAATGCTGAAATCGGGTTTTAAAAGGCTGGCATCGGGGATCCAAACCCACGTGTGGATTTTTCACACGGGCGTGTGGAATTTCCACATGCACGTGTGGATTCTCTGTTTTCCTGTTTTCTCGGCAAGTTGTAAATAGTGCTGGTATAGTATTCTTGCTACAGTTTTTGCTACATTACTCTACTACAGTGATGTCCCGAAATACTCCCGAATCCATGCTTTTATCGAGGTAATGCAAACGGGCACACGTTTACATCATGGATCGCTTTGCTTCTTCAATAACGGACATGTTGGTGGAGATCTTGATCTATATGCACAAGTCAAAATGCTTGAATGTGATTGCCCTTGTGCCTCTCTAAATAGTTATACTAACTTGAATACAAGTAGATTGGTACACATTCCCGCATCTCGAACCCGACCTATGTCTTCGTGTTTGAACCTTAGAAAGATTTCCTCCAAATTGGTGCATTTATGACCCACATTAGCTTCTTACTTTCATATTCGGCCACACAACCCTTCCTGCAAGAAAGTAACATAAATACACACATATTAGCGTCAAAACTCGAGAAAAGTAATGCTTAACACAAGGAAAGAACACTTTGTATTCTTATCGCACAAGCACTTATCATGATGCGTAGTCCGAAAGTGTACAAGTCACACACAAGTAATACAGCTGGTACCCTATGAGGGGTAGGCTTGTCAAACCACAGGGATTGGATTTAAAGTACTAATTCTTCTTCTGACCTATAATTAAGCAAGAATTGGGTTTGGTTTAAAGAAGAAAAATGAAATAAATAAAGAAAATAACATATGGAATTATTAGGCAGATTAGGATTGAGGTTTCAACAAAAAGAGATTAATGCCCCGGGATGATTCCTATGAGCTATAGTATGCTGACTTACTTCTAATGGCTACCAGGTACATCCTACGGTTCTTGTGTGTGCTCAAAAGTAATGTCACATTTATGGTCCTCAAAGTACACCAAGTTTGGCTAAGGTGACTGTGGGCTTCATACATAAAGTTATGCAATCACATAAGGCAACTACAACTATGGCAGTCCACACTCCAAGTTTTACCTTAGCAACTGTGAAAATCAAACACATCAAATTATGAAACACAAGATTTAACACAAGAAACCAATAGAACTTTGTAGACAATTAAAAACAAGTATTCGAAGGATACAAAGCGTCATAATTCAATATCTCAGGGCACCGTGAACGGTTAGCCCCTCATGGATGGGTACAACATGGAAGAAACAGATAAAGATCTAAGAAAAGAAGACATGACTCCCTTATTCTCAAAGATATTCTTCCAAGTTGAGCTTCCTAGATGCTAACCCCACTTCCCTTGTGCCTCTAAAGCGTCCTAGATCCCCTTAGAAGCCATGGTGAAGCTTGATCTTCGCCATCGTCCAAGTCCTCCAAGTGGAGAAAAAAATCCCCGAACAAAGATTAGGTTGAAACCCTAGAAAGCTGGAATGAAAAAGGCTACTTTCGAGCTTGACATAGTCTAAGAACGGTCGTGCTTGGACCATGCTTCTCATTGAGATTTTCTGTGTGAATCGGCTAAGTGTTCACTTGGGAAAATCAGGGGAAGGAGCACGGTCTTGCTCCACCCGTGCTTCACCTATGCATGACCGTTGACACACCCTTTGTGTGTGACCCGCAAGTGCATGGGTTTGTCAAACTAATAATACCCCGGTGAGTAGATAGTCGAATCCACAGGGAATAGTGATCAGAAACACAAAGATTCCTACTTAACTAAAGTGAAGATGAATCGATAGTCATGTAAACAAAATCAATATAAAAATAACTAAAGAAAAAATGAAAAAGAGGCACAATAAAATGAGAGGAAGGCAATCGATAGAAAGTGGGCCACTCGGACATTGTTCCCCCTAGGATTATTGTTTCAAGTGCAAGACCAACTATTATGTCTCCTAACTGATGCTTTATTTGTCAGGGAAATTCTAAAATAAATGGTTCAAAACCTAAGGTCAACCGTGACTAACTCTACACTATGCCCCGGCGGAGAATTCACTCAGTCTCAACACCTCACACTGTGTATAGTTGCAAGAAAGCCTAGAAATTCCAATTGATAAACCCTATTCCCTAATATAGGTCTAACCCTTTGGTCCAAGTCAAAGGCCCCTAATCACAATTAAGCCCGAGCACTAAGGATTACTTCCACACTTCACTCGATTGCTTGCGCAACTAAGCCCCAGCGGATTTACTTTCTTAGCAATTCACTCTATTGTGACCGTAAAGAACTTTTGGAATATGGATGTAGGATAAATCACAGCGAAGGGGAAAGGGGACATTCCGCTATCTCTCGACTCACCCTCTCGGCCCTTTCCAATTTTGCTTTGTCTAACCCTCATGTTGTGTCACTTACTCACAATGATTACCAATGTGGACTCTCAACCCTAGAGTCATTCTAAGGGAGAAATCATTCAACAAGAATTTAAGATTGGAACTCAATTAAATACATCAATTAACTAAAGCATAATAAAAGGTCAATGAAACAATAACATCCTAGGGTTTACAAGTCTAAATACCCACTAGTGGTTTAGCTCTCCATGGAGCAAGATACAATCATTAATGAAATCGAAAGTAAAACATGCAATCCATAAGTAAAACCCCCTTTGTATTCTGTTGATAGTCTTGTGGAGTAGCCTCGTCCTTTTCAAAGGTTCCCTTGTCAAGCCTAGGACAAACCTCGCCGGATCGGTGTTGCCGAACGCTCCACCAAAAACTCTCTTCCAAACAAACACGGTGTCGTTGGCTGTAGATTCACTCCAAAAACCATGCCAAAGCCCCTCTAAACCCAAGCCGTAGGCCTCTACAAAGTTGGGGAAAAGATGGAGAAAAAATGGAAAGAGGATTCAGAAATCAGGCTAAATCGTGGCTTTATATAGGCTGGTATCGAGAATCCACACGGGCACGTGGAATTTCCACACGCCAGTGTGAATCTGCAGAACTTGGTATTTCAACATCCTATGAACATTAATTGCTACAGTAAATTACTACATTGATTTGCTACAGTAACCTGCTATAGTAGTCCAACAAAAACACTCCTGAATCCACACTTTCCATCAAGGTAACATAAACGGGCACACATCTATGATGTAGATCGCGTTGCTTCTTCAATAAAGGATAATATTGATGAAGATCTTGCTAGCATTGCATAAGTCGGAATACACAAATGTGACTGCCTTTGTGCCCCTCCAAACCATGTAATTGCTTGAGTGCATGGAGGTTAGCACACATTCACATATCTTCGAGCACAACTTGTGTCTTCACATTTGTTCTTTCCAAGATTCCATCAACAAGGTGCAATTGTAATCTACTTTGGCTTCCTTCCTCTATATTAGGCTCCGCAATCCTACATGCATAAAAGTAACATGAATACACATATATTAGCGCTAAAATCTGATAAAAGTAATGATTATTGTAAGAAAAGAATACTTCGTATTACTAATACACAAGCACTTATCAATCGTACTAGCTGCATCCCGAGTATGCTTCCCTTGTTACCTAGAAACCTTCTCCAGACTGAGAAAATCAGGGGGAAGAGGACTGTCATGCGGAGACCGTGCTTAGCGTGAAAGCATACCCTTGCTTGAATTATCACTAGGTCGTCTGTAGTCTGAAATAGTTAGGGGGACAGAGCCAAGTTTTGCTCTCCTAGTGTTTAACTTGAACACATAGCAAAATCTTCATTCTTTGCTTGTTTAATCCCCGATTTCAATCCAAATTGCTTTGAGCCTCTGAATACTACACAAGGAACAAATATACCCTCTGAATAGAAGCGAATATACACCAGGGTGCACCAAAAAACAAATAAAGAATGAATTTAGGGTAGATAAATATGATATAAAATGCACTCATAAAATACCCACAACATTTGAATTGTTTCTTGTCCTCAACCAATATCATATCGCTCAATAAACAAAAAAAGATGAGTGCATCGCTTCTAATCTCAAGGGAATGGTAAATTCTTAAGCATAGAGGGAACAACAGGAGTTAGTTAAAACAAGAATACTAAAAAAAAGGCAACACTTTTACTTCAAAGACCTTCTGTGTGTGTACAAACCCTAAATTGAGTGCCCCACAGTTTCAAAGAGACAACCTAACAGAACTCGACCTTAATTTCAACTGAAAATGTTGGGAAGTAGTTTCATACACCCTAAAGGTAGCCTATTCTCCGAATAGGTCATCAAATGTACATATGTAATTCCCAAAATTCGACTACTCAAGAGCGCTTTTCACTCTTGTATGGTGATAGCTCTTTCTACCATCATTTTACACAAACAGAGGTTCAAAAATGGACTGGTAGGGCATTCCCATCAAGGAATCCGACTTTCCTCAACTTTTTTTTTATTTGTTTTAACACAAAAAACTTGTTCCTAAGCAAATGGTTAACATCTTATAGCAAGGGGCTCACAATTAGGGCACAGTGATGAAATTTTATGTCTTTTAAGTACAGGTGAGTCTACAATTTTGCTCCAACAGTCACTAACACACATGTCCCACTATGTTTAAGAATTTCCAATAAGACAGTCATAGATTGTCATTAGCAAAACACTCATCCACCAAAAACATGCATGCAACCCTCCCCTACTCTTGAATGTTACATTGTCTTCAATGTAAAAATGTATGTCATGCATCAAACAATCAAAGAGGGGGGTTCATGGGACTTTCCTGAACATGAAGAGTGATGTTGTTGCTCTCCACGTGTGTGCTATTCAAAGTCAAAATTTATTGAACACAGAGAGTGATGTTGCCATTCTCAATGTGTTTGCCAACTCCAAGCACCCACACAATCACTTAGATGTGTTGAGAAACACGAGTAAAACTCAAGAAAATAATAAAAGCAAGGACTGAAATAGAATAACTGAAAATAAACAAACTAAAATGTCAGTGTAGCAGGGGACTCCCCTTGCTAACTGAACTACAAAGTCCAAAAAGTAAAGGAGACAACAATAAATGAAAATAAAGATAGACAACTGTAGCTGTGCGATTAGAACAAGGCACTCTCGGGCTGGGAACCATCATCATTGAAGGTAGAGCAGATCACACAATGGTCTGCAATGCACTGTAGGCTTTGCCCCAACCATTGAAGGCTAGGTTCTCGGTAGCCATGGACTGCCACGAGGTAACAAGACCCATCTTTTGTAAACTACAGAAAGAGATAGGGCTAAATCCACGTGCAATGTACATGTGATCCATGCTTCCCAAAAGACCCATCCCCTTATTGAGTCAAGTGATGTACAGATTGGCAAAGATTGTGTGTGCTCGGGTGTAAGTCACCTAATAATGGAATGAAGTGGCGATGACGAATCCCATGTGGAATGGAGCCTTATCACGTATACTTAATAAGTAACAAAATTCATGAAGAGTAATATTACCTGTGCACCGATTCTGACCTGTAAGAGGGCGAAACTCTGTGTACCTCAGATGATAGTCCTGTCCCCTCAGCTAGAAGTGAATGGCATGGGTATCATCCCAAATATCACAACCATGACAAGTCTCAAAGATGGCGAGGAACTTAAGTGTTAATTTATGATAGGATGGCTCATTGATGGCTAGAACCTTGCTCTAGGCCCCAACATTTAATGGTTGGTTTACATCTTCCCTTAACTCAACCATGTGCAATGCCACCCAATCAATTGTGAATAGAATTTTGAATTTTTGCCGAGAGAGACGAGAATGATGTTCTTGATGAATCTACAATTTGAGATGTGTATGCATTTGGCTATGATTCGACCCAGTTGGTGTTTGCTTCCTTGGTATTGTCTACAAAGGAAAATAGCTTTGTTAGTCCAGGAATGTGAGCATCAGGAGAGACACACTCATGCTAGAAGCACACATACCATACTCTACCTGGGAATTGGAGCGTGCTCCTATCCTTGGAGAATCCAAACAAAATAACAAACATGAGTGTGCTCCAGAGAGAGCATCATCATGCTTTCATGTGACCATCATCCCCGAAAATCATTTACTACTCATGCTCAACAACTCAAACATTTTGAGGCGATTCAATAAGAATCAGGCATGAAAAAGGAAACAAAGTATTAAATCAAGAGAATGGGAATCAAAAACTCCAAGTCACTACAATGGAAAATGAAGAGCGGTTTACCAGATTTGAAGGAAAAGATGTGGAAGAAGATGAGCAGACTCACCACACACCGGTAAGAAACCAGAATTCTCACGAGGATTTAAAGCACAAAAGGAGGTGCTTGTGAAAGGTGAGAGGTCACGGCGGCTAGTGGGAGGGTACCGACAGCGAAGGGATTTTAAAAGAAAAAAAGGAAAGATGTGACTGGTCACCTCCGTGACAATCAATTAAAATGAAATACAGCAAAGCAAAAGAAAGCCAAAAGGAAACTACAAGAACAAAAGAAGATTATCACGAGGAAAACACTACACCTTGGGTTGCCTCCCAAGAAGAGCTTGTTTAACATCACTAGCTTGACATGCCTGTTTGTCAGGGGGATTCATGAAGCAAAAAATGCACAGTCAACTATAGGAGGAGGGCTATTCGTCTCTTATTGCATAGTGCTTCAACCGATTTATATTGGCCTTGAAAGTTCCCTTGATGGGGTTAAAGATTTCAACTGCACCATGAGGAAATGTTTGTGTGACTGTGTAGGGTCCTGACCTACGAGATTTATGTTTTCCAGGGAAAAGTTTCAATCTTGAGTTGGAAAAGAGAACCTGCTCCCAGACTTGAAATTGCTTATCTTTCCTGAGATGGTCATCATGAATTCTTCTTGTTTTCTTCTTATACAATAATGAATTCTTATATGCTTTTAGTCTATTCTCCTCTAGCTCATTCAATTAGAACTTCTATTTTTTCTCTGCATCTCCCATGTCAAAGTTCAACAGTTTAATTGCCCAATATGCTTGATGCTCAAGCTCGACAGGGAAATGACATGCTTGCCATAAACCAAATAATAAGGTGTGTGGCCGATGGAAGTTTTATATGTTGTTCTGTAAGCCTAGAGAGCATCATCTAATCATTCCGACCAATTTGCATCTTCTATGATGTTTGGTCTTTTCAAGAATTCTCTTTAACTCACGATTTGTGACTTCCACTAGGGCACTCATTTGGGGGTGATATACAGTGGCAACATGATGGTTAACACCATATTTCTTTATTACCTTTTTTTAATTGAGTGTTGCAAAAGTGAGTTCCCCGATCACTGATAATTGCTCTAGAGAACAACTTTTTCAGAAACTTGACTACCACTCTTTGCATCATTTGAAGTAAGGGCATGTGCTTCAACCTATTTGGACACATAATCAACTTCTACTAACACATATCTGTTTCCATTTGAGTTAGAAAAAGGTCCCATGAAATCAATTCCACCTACATCGAAAACTTCACATTACTGGATGGGGGTCTGTCTCATTTCATCGAGCTTGGATAAGTTTCTACTTCTCTGACATTGTTCACAAGTTCCAACAAACCTCTGATCATCTCCAAAAATCAATAGCCAGAAGAAACCATGACAAGGTCCCCTTGTGTATATCCCGCAAGTGCACGGGTTTGTCGAAGTAAAAATCTCGGATGAGCGGGTATCAAATCCACAGGGAGTAGGGAATAAAAAATACTTAATCCGCTTCTTAGCTATGTGAAAGATCAGTAGTGATAAGTGTGACAATGATTCAATTCTCAAAATTAAAAGCAACAAGTAAGAGAGCACAAGTAAAGGAGGAGGTAAGGCAATCGATAAAGATGGGGTACTCGGATAATGCTCTGCCTAGGACAATCGTTCAAGTGCAAGAACCCTCTATTATGCTTCCGAATCAATGCAAGGGTGAGTCGTGGAAATCCTTAAATACATAGTCCCAAATCTAAGGTCAACTACGCCTAACTCTATACATGTCCCGGAGGAGAGATTACATAACCTCTCAACCTTGCACTCGAATAGAATTGCAATGTGCTCTAGGGATTCCAAGTGATAAATCTCTTCATAATTATAGACCTAACTCTTTGGTCCAGGTGGAAGGTCCCTAACCACGATTAAGCCCTAGATACTAAGATCGCCTCAACGCTTTACTTCGTTGCACACGCAACTAAGCCCCAGAGGAGGGTCATCCCTTAGACCATTCACTCTATTATGGCCGCAAAGAACTCTAGGAACGGAGGTAGAATCTATCATGTCGGAGGGGAAAGGGTACGCTCCTGTATCTCTCGACTCACCCTCTCAACCCTCTCCAACCTATCTTTGTCTAACGCTCGTGGTGTGTCACTCACTCACAAGGTTACCAACAAGAACTCTCAACCCTAGTGTCACTCTAGGGGAAATGTTCATACAATCAAGCATTCAAGGTTGGAACTCACAACAAACATCAATTAATTGAAAGCATAATAAATAGATTCAATGAAACAAATACATCCTAGGGTTCACAAATACCCAAGTACCCACTACGGGTTTTGCTCTCCATGGAGCTAAGTACAATCAAAGAAATAGAATGTAAAAGCAATGAATCCATAAAAACCCCCTCAATTGTCATATCGATGGTCTTGTGGAAAGTCCTCTACTCGTCGTCCAAGGATTCCCTCGTCCGATATAGGATACGCCTCGGCGGAAGCTCCCCTACCAACCTTCTTCGTAAGGAATGACGATGTCAGAGCCGTAGAACCTCTCCAAAACCTTAGCCAATACGTCTCAAAACCCTAGCCGAAACCCTCTCTCAAGTTCGGGAAAAGATGGAGAAAACGAATGCCGAAATCGTGGGCTGAATCGGCTTTAAATAGGGTTGGAATCGGGCGACCACACGGGCCTGTGGATTTTACACACACCCATGTGGAATTTCCACACGGGCGTGTATAATTTCCACACGGCCATGTGGATTCTCTGAATTCCTGTTTTCTCGGACGGCTGTGAACAGTGCTGTTACAGTACTTTCGCTACAGTGTTATGCTAAAGTACTTGGCCAAAAATACTTCCCTGAATCCATTCTTTCATCGTGGATCGCTTTGCTTCTTTAATGACGGACAAGTTGGTGGAGATCTTGATCTTAGTGCATAAGTCGGAATGCTTGAGTGTGACTACCCTTGTGCCCCTCCAAATGGTTGTGCTAACTCAAATAGGAGGAGGTTGGCACACACTTTAGTATCTCACACCCGACTCATATCTTCGCGTTTGAACTTTAGCAAGATTTCGTCCAAAATCGGTGCATTGTGATCCACATTGGCTTCTTTCCTTCATAATTGGTTTCACAACCCAACCTGCATAAAAGTAACATAAAAACACACATATTAGTGTAAAAACCCGAGAAAGGTAATGGTCAACATAAGGAAAGAACGCTTCGCATTCATATCGCACAAGCACTTATCAAACCATCTTCTAAAACTTTCTCAACTATGTGATTCGCACTAAAATGACCTCCTACCATTGTTGAATGATAGTGCTTTAAAATTTACCATCCTTCTCCATGTGAGACACAACATCGCACCTGTGGGACCCACCATGTTTTTAAAATTCCAATATTAAATTCTGCGATTACGTTTATTTATTATTTATTTATTTTAACTTTATATTTTATGTTTTAGTTTTTCTTTTATAAAACCCTAGGCACCCCTTCGTCTCCTATCTTAGTCTTTTAATATAAGAAAAGTTGGATCTAGCCTTTTTTCTTGATTACATGTGGTGCCGGGGACGAGAAAAAGAAGGATCTTGTCGTCACTGGTTTGGTTGATTCACTATTACTGATGAGGTAAGAACCCTCTTTCTCTGATCTTTGAAAACAATTGTAGAGTTATTATTGTTCTTTTTTAGATCTTGATATGTTAATGTCGGATACTAGTGATGGATGGGTAAGGTTAGCTTCTTGTTTGAGGGGTTTGAGATTAATTTGATAGGTTTCAGATTTTAGTTTTGATAATGGCAGAAACTCCTCTTCCATTTTAGGGGTCATAAGGGTATAATTTGGAGAAGAGTAAAATAAAAAACTTGTAGAGTTTAACATTATATAAGTATCTTCCAAATTTCAGAATTTTTGGGGTAGTATCCTGTAAATTATAGGCTTTAAACTCAGTTGACAAAGACAGCTTTTCTGTTAAGCCCTTGAAGATTTATTAATTTATTTCATGATTGTAGATTCTGATTTAGATTTAGAATTATATAAGAAAGTTGTATAAGAAGATGTTTGTTTGCCTCTACCAAAATTTAGAATTTTTAGCCCTGTAAATTGTGAGATATGATCATATTTTTATAGGTGTGCTCAATGGCATTTCAGCAGAAAGCATGAAGATTGATTTGAGAATTTGATGATCTTAGAGGTTGAATTAGGGCACATGTTTAATAAGATAGTTGTTCCATTTAGAGTTGATTAGATGCTCTTAAATTTTTATCTTGTTTGAAGTTATAAAGTTGTGAGATATGTTTATTGGAAGAGGCATGTCTGAAACTGTTGGCTTACATATTTATGATTTCTAAAAGTGATGGCTTAAATTTTGTAGATCTCAAACCATTGTGAGATTTAGATATGTTATAGATCTAGATGACTAGTTTTCTTAGAAGATTGAAATTTCTGATTTGGGTTAGAATTTGTATAGCTATGCTGATTTCAATCTTAAGGTTCATCGGGGAATTGGTTATTAGTCTCGACCATGGTAGTTTTGTTAGTGTCTTGATTATTTTTTTGCATTCATGTCAATTTTATCTGAAAGCCGGATCATCAAATTTATGTTTTTCTATTCTGATAAATGTTTGGACATTACGTATTTTAACATAGCAACTTGTAGCCCCAACTAACTCTGCATTAATACTGTTATTGGGGGTTGAACATTGACCATGTCGACATGTATCTGTTAAACATAAACTATAGTTTCCCATTGTTCCATCAGTGAAGAATAGTGGCTTCTGATAATTGTAGCTTGGGCCATCCAGGGAAAACTTATGACCTCTAATATTCTGCCTCGGGTCATCGAGGGTAAACATATGACCTCTGATATTTTGTTTTGATAATAGTTATTTGTGGGACATAAATGCTAGACATTTTGATCAGTTATGTTTTATTGAAAAACATGACTACTGAATTTTCTTCTGATAAGCTTGTATTTTATTATACTTGTTTCAGTTTTGAAATTTTGAATATTTTATGATCTAGATATTTTTTAGTAGGTACTTACTGGGCTATTATGTTCATTATCTATTGTTAAATTTTTTTTTCACATCAGGAATTTAATATCTCACCGCTTTGAGAATCGGGTTTTGAGGCCTTGTACTCCTATTGGGTCTCGGCCTTATAGGTGTGCGCCTGTTTGTCGGTGCACCGAGTTTGGCGAGCCAGGTTTGGGGTGTGACAGCATCACCAGGTCAGTATGAAGTTTGTATAAAATGGGGTCCTCTAAAAAAAATGCTTGACATCGGATAAGAATTTGTTTTACTGTTGGAACGAGAACTGCGACGAAATGATTTATCCCACTAGGTAGTTTGCAAAATCGTCAAACCAAGGCCAGTCATCATCTTGTGTAGGTCTCTTTTAAACCCAGTAAAGATGTTCTTTCAGGGAAGACATCATTACTCCTTTGGTACCTGCTATCATCTTTATCAGTGTGTACAAAATGTGATAGGTGATCTGCCACCACATTTTCTGGGCCCTTCTTGTACTGAATTTCCAAATTTAACTCTTGTAACAAAAGTATCCATCTAATCAGCCAAGGTTTTACATCAGTCATGGCGAGGAGGTATCTGATTGCACCAGGTAATATCTGAACTTATCAAAATTGTAGATAGTAGCTAACAACTTTTTTTTCTTTGGTGGTGTAACTCCCGTGAGCCAAAATTAAAGTTTTGCTCGCATAGTAAATTGGATAGAATTGCTTATTGTGCATCTGCCCCAACATTACCCCAACTACCCAATCACTTGCATAACACATGAGTTCGAAGGGTGATCCCACTCGGGAGCCTTCACAATCAGTGCTCGACCAACTTCTCATTTAGTATCTGGAAGGCAGTGAGGCATTCCTGATTAAAAATGAAATTTGTGTCTGTTTCCAAAATTTTTCGCCATTGGCTTGGATATTTTTGAGAAGTCTTAAATAAATCTTCTTTAAAAGCCAACATGACCAAGAAAATTTCGAACATCTTTCACAGATTTAGGTGGGGGAAGCTTCTCAATTGTGTCGAGTTTGGCTTTGTCTACCTCAATTCCCTCACTAGAAAATTTGTGACCTAGCACAATCCCTTCTCTTACCATGAAATGGCACTTTTCCTAGTTCAGCACTAAATTTGTCTCCTCACACCTTGAAAGGACTCATCTTAGATTTTCCAGGCACCCATCAAAAGAATCACCCAAAAACCGAGAAGTCATCCATGAATACATCCATAAAGTCTTCAATGATCTCATCGAAGATTGACATCATATATCTTTGAAAAGTGGCTGGGGCGTTACATAGGCCGAACGGCATTCTCCTGTAAGCAAAAGTACCATATGGACATGTGAAAGTTGTCTTTCTTGATGTTCAGGGGTGACTGGAATCTGAAGTTATCCGGATATCCCATCAAGGATATAGTAGTACTTGTGACCTGCCAGTTGTTCCAACATTTTATCAATGAATAACAAAGGGAAATGGTCCTTATGAGTAGCATCATTCAGCATCTAGTAATCTATACAGACATGGGATCTAGTTACTATGCGGGTAGGGATCAATTCATTTTGTTTGTTTGAAATCACCGTCATTCCTCCCTTCTTCGGTATAACCTGGACTGGACTGACCAATGGGTTGTTGGAGATTAGAGAAATTATTCCAGTATCTAGGAGATTTTTCACCTTCTTACCACCTCCATCTTGTTGGAGTTCAATCTCCGTTGAGGTTGAACCTTAGGTCTAATGTTATCCTTCATCAAAATTTTATTTGTGCAAAAAAGATGGATTAATCACCATGATGCTGGAAATACTCTAGGTGATGGCCTTTTTGTACGCTCACAGTGTTTCCACCAATTTTTTCTTTTGACATGCATTGAGTGTGGATGAAATAATGACAGGCATCTGGGGATTTCCATCCAAAAATGTGTATTCTAAATGTGTAGGTAGTTTTTTGAGCACCTTCTCTGAAGGGCCATGCACTATTAGTTCTGAAATTGTATCTACCTATTTCCCTTTTCAATATCGGTGGTCACCGGTAAAAGACCATTCTCGGGGTTGCCAATGTGGGTGAAATCTTCAACACTGAACCTATTGTCCTTGATTTCTCCTGTTTGTGTCTTTGGAGAAATCAACTAAGATGGACATTACCTAGCTCATACTCATTACTTGTTCTTGCCTCTGAAGATTATGATCCATCTCTGCATTCATGAATAGACTCCACTGTGATGTTTGCTCACAAAAGCTCGATGTAAGTTCCGCCAAACCTTGCTCATCATCGGGATAGCCGTGATCCCTACTTTGGTGATTACGTGCACATGGGTAACTTCTCAAAGTAGCCGAAAGTTCTTCCATGATGGCAGAACTGCATCTAAAAAATTTCTGTAGTAGGCCCAACATTTGCTCCTACACGAGTTAATAAGGTTCAGTGTAAGCTTAAGAAAATAAAAAGAATGAAATGAAAATAAATCTAAAAGAAATGATTAAAAATAAAGGGGAAAATTAGATATTTACAGTATGGACAAAATTAACAAACTAGATCACTAGAATCCAAATTTTGCTAAAAGTTGCCGGTCCCCGAAAACAACACTACAAACTTGATGCGTTGTCTGCAAGTATATTGGTCGCACAACAAGTTATACAGTGGTACAAGTTGAGGGGTAGGGTTATTAAACTGCAGGGACTGGACCTAAAGTTTTAATTCTTCTTCTGATCTCTAATTAAACAAGAATTGGATTTTGTTTAAAGAAAAAAAATGAAACAATTAAAGAAAAGAACAAAAGCCAATTATACGGCAAATTAGGATAGATGTTTCAACAACAAGAGAGCAATGCCCCATGATGATTCCTATGAGCTATAGTATGCTGACTTACATCTAATGCCTACCAGGTACATCTTGCGGTTCTTGTGTGTGCTCAAAAGCAATGTCACATCTATGGTCTTCAAATACACCAAGTTCTGCTAAGGTAACTATGGGCTTCATACACATAAAGTTTTGTAATCACATAAGGCAACTACAACTATGGCAGTCTACACACCAAGTTTTACCTCAACATCTGTGCAAATCAAACACATCAAGTTATGCAATACAAGATTTAACACAAGAAACAAATAGAACTCCATAAACAATTAAAAGTAAGTATTCAAATCATACAAAGCATCATAGTTCACTATCCTGGGGCACCATGGATGGTTAGCCCCTCATGGATGGGTACAACATGGAAGAAACAGATAAAAATCCAAGGAAAGAAAAAATGACTCCCTTCTACTCAATATATTCTTCCTAGTTGAGCTTCCTTGACGCTAACCCCACTTTCCTTATGCCTCTGACTCATCCTTGATCCCCTTAGACAGTGTAGTGAAGCTCAATCTTCGCCCTCATCCAAGTCCTCCAGGTGGAGAAGAAAATCCCTCAACAAAGATAAGGTTGAAATCCTAGAAAGCTCGAGTAAAAAGGCCGATTTCAGGCTTGACAAGGTCGAAGCATAGTTATGCTTGGATAGTGCTTCTCATTTAGATTTCTGAATGAATCAACTAAATGTTCACCTGGGAAAATTACGGGAAGAAGCATGGTCATGCTCTACTCGTGCTTCGCCTATGCATGACTGTGCTAGGAGCATCTCGAGCATGCTTCTCTTGTTGGGTAGATACCTTCTCCAAATTGAGAAAATCAGAGGAGAAGCACGATCGTGCTGAGACCGTGCTTTTGCCTATAAGCACCCTCCTACTCGAACTATTACTAGGTCATCTCCAAGCTTAAATAATCAGGGAGATAGAGCACGGTCATGCTCTGCCGGTGTTTAACTTGAATACTTAGCAAAATCTTCATTCTTTGCTTGTTTAATCCCCTATTTCACTCCAAATTGCTTCAAGCCACTGAATCCCTGCATAAGGAACAAATATATACCTGAAATAGCACCGAATATACATCAAAGTGCGCTAAAGGACAAATAAATGAATGAATGTAGGGTAGATAAATATTATATAAAATTGCACTCAATAGGTAGCACGAGTGTGCTCTCCCCCGCCCTATTGCCCTAACTCAAGCACGTGAGCATGCCTGTGTTTTGGGCATGCTTAGGTGCGATTGGTCAGCTTCTCATTTTCTTTTCAAAACCCTAGCCAACACTGTGATCCTTCACCACCAATTCTCTTATTCCTTTTCCTCCTCTTTCACCAAATTTATCGAGAGTTTGTTGCCGTTGCTTTGCCATCACCTTACCTATTTGCTCCTCACTTTCTTGATCTTTTCCTTGACTTTGATAAACTTCTTTATTTTTTTGAATGGCTTGTTCCATGGAATCTTACTCCTTTTCTTTACAAATGCTATCGTGTTTCATGTTGCTTAAATTATATGAGTTTTAGTTACTTTTTGTGGAGTTGTGAGTTTTATCAGCCATTGTCAGATTTAAGGAAGATGGTCGCCCCCAAAGCATAGTCGTGCTTTCTTTGAAACATGAACATGCTCTTTTGTTTCTCCTCAAGCAATGTACAGGGGGAAGCATGATCCTATTTCCATGCCAAGCGTGATCGTGCTTTACTCTTTTCACGGCCATGCTTCCCCTGAAATTCTCAATCTTGAACTAAATTGAGTTGTTTTGTTTTGTAGATCATGCTGAGTAAATAAACCATTGATGGGCCATTCTCCAAGAGACTCAAATGTGATAAGCATACTCTTGGTGCTTACCTAGCACCAGTATTTCACACACAGGTGCACCAGGAGCATTATACACGTCTCTCTCATCGTCGCTTTGGTAAATAAAGGATGATTGCCTTGGATGTACCCCGTGAGGTTGGACTAGAGGAGGAGGTCTTATAGTTACTTAGTGCTATGTCTTAGAGATAGTGTTTCATGATCATCGACAACACCTACAAGTTGTTGGCCCTCGAGGTGTTGGCTACTTTGCGTTGTCCGATGGTACTATAGCCTTTCATCACGTTGATTAGATTCAATTTCAGGTGTTTTAACGCACTGCACTGGATGATGTCTTACTTAGTTCTCTATTTGGGTGGGACTCTATGATGTGGAGTTGACTAGAAATCCTATATATGACTCAATGTTGATCTCCTTGCTGAATGGAGAGTCTCGAAAAGGATGCTTGGAGGAGACTCAGTTTAGACCCTAATTATGACCCTCATCGGTCTTAGGCTATGGCCCTTCATTCCCTTGCTCTCAGATATATGCATTTCATCCTCAGTCATATAGTCATAAGCTAGTGAGACAACACAGGTGTCATTAGCCGATAGGACTTTGACTTTCTACTAGTTATGCTCGATGATTTTTAAATACATCTGGGGTATGAGATATTTGTTTCTATTGCCCATCAAGGGACATACCCTCAGATCAAATCCTTCGTTGTTGGTTTGTACATCACCAAAATAATCTAGGGGATTGGCATTCTTGAGTGAACCGATCATACGAGAGTAGTTGGCGGTGTTGCCCCTATGTCTCTAGAGACTTTGAGGTCTATGGGTATGCTGTAGAGCATTAGCACTGCTAGAAGGGTCGAGTACTGGTATGATGACCTACTGATACTGTAGCCTTGCGCATCCTCTAGCCCGACTACCCAGGTTGCTTGTTTTGCTCAATATTCAGGTGGCTTCAGAGGAGCGTGACAAAGATTGCTGAGCACTTGGGGATCCGTCTGTTCCCTAAGCCATCTTTCCCTGTGAGATCACCATCCGAGGAGGGAGTCCACACTATTGATATGGTTGAGGATTTTTGTTCCTTTTCATCCGATGTCGCTTCTTCTTCTTTTGAGAGTGTGTTATTATGATCTTTGCACATCTTACTTTCTTTTTATTTTTCAGTATCTAGACCTGTATTTCCTTTCCTTTATTGTTGGACTTGTGTCAGTTTAGTTAGTAAGGGGCATCCCCTACTAAACTGACATTTTGGCTTGTTTACTTTTTGAATTTATTTTTTGCATTTTTAATTCTCAGTTCTTTTATTTTATTTGAATTTTGAGCTTCACTTGTGTGCCTCTTGTCTCATCTTAGGACTGTTTGTTGTTGAATGGCTGTTAGAATGCACGTTAAGAGTGACAACATCATTCTTCATATTCAAGAAAGTTATCTAACCCCTCTTTATTTTTATTCTCAATCATTGGCTTTTATGGATGATTGCATCAGTTAGGATGATCTATGATGATTATTGTTAGAATTTCTTAAGTCTAGTGGAGATTGTACATTTTAACATTTTTGCAATGAGGCAAATTGTTTACTCACTCATGTCTTGAGAACCTAGATTAATTCACATCACCCTAAGTTGTGGAGCAACTTGTTTTGAAGTTGAAATTTTTTTTCAGAGACTTGTGTTCTTTTCTTGTAAAAAACAAAGAGAGAAAAAGAAAAAGAGAAGTAGAATATTAGAAAGTCAAATTCGTTGACTTTTGGGCAATACAAGTGTATGTTTGATGACCTACCTGGAGAAAAAGGCTACCTTCATGGTGTATGAAGCTACTACCCACATAGTTTAGTAAGAACTAAAGTCTCTATTTATTTTATTGACGCAATGACCTTGGGGCACTCAAATTAGGGCTTGCACACACTCAGAATGTTTTTGAAATAATAGTGAGGTTTTTATTTGAGCATTCGTGATCCTTTCCTTAACTACCTTTGATCCCTCTAGACTTTGGTATTTTCTATCTTGTTGAGATCAGAGGTCATGCACTTATCCTTTTCTTTTTGTTCAACTGACTGAGATTGCTTGAGGACAAGCAATGATTCATGTGTGGGGTACTTGATGAGTGCATTTCATATCATATTTTGCATACCTCTAATGAACTCTTTTTCTTATCTTTTAGCACTTTTTGTTTATCAATGATGCTATTCTGGGTATGTTTGTTTATTTCATAGGATTTTCGGGCTCAAAACACAAAAAGTGTGAAATTAGGGACAAAATCAACCAAAGAATACAATTTCTCTAAGTGTCTAATACAAGTAAGTGTAGGAGATGGGTGTGTTGTCTCTTCATGATTGTTTCTAAATGGGAACTCCTTTGCTTTTTAGCTAAAGCATAGGTGAAGCACGAGGGTGCTTTCTCCTCATGATTATCTCTGAATGGGAGTTGTTGTTTCTTTCAGGGGAAGCACAGTCTACATGAGGGGCTAACTATTCCACGGTGCCCCAGGATTGTGAATTATGTTGTTTCTTGTACTTTGACTACTTGTTTCTAATTCCTATTGAGTTCTATTGTTTTTTTGTGTTAATTTATGTGTTGTATAACTTGGCTTGCTTAATTTGCGTTGTTGCTTGTGTAAAACTTGGCATGTGTGGATTACCATAGTTGTGATTGCCTTGTGTAGTTGCAAAACTTGGCGTATATGAAGCCCGCAGTTATACTAGAAAAAAACTTGGCATATTTGAGAGTCATAGATGCAACAAAGCTTTTGAGCACCCACAAGGATCTTTGAATGTACCTTGGTAGGCATTAGACTCAAGTCGAGTACTTTAAGTACATAGGAATGATCCCGGGGCATTTCTCTCTTGTTATCAAAACTCAACCCTAGTCTACCTGGTTTTTCCATCCCTTTGTTCATTATCTTTGTTAATAGTTAATACCTTTATCACCACAATTGGATAGACAAGACATTAGAGGATCCATTAGTACTAGAAGTCTAGTCCACCATTGAAAAGATAGATGTTTAACTTAGCTTTCAAATTAAATTAAAATTAAATCAATTGGGCAGTAAATTATAAAGTTTTGACTTATTCAGCGTAGCCACATTTATAAACTCTTATCTAGCTACAAGAATAAGACTTGTGACACAAATCAGATTGCAAACCTACCATTCATTTTGAAATTAAATATTTTGCCTTTATATTAAAAGATAATGTTGTACTTAGCTTTCAAATTAAACAAAAATTAACACAATTGGACAATAAATTATAGAGGTAAAACTGATTCAGCGTAGTTGCATCTATGAACACTTATTTGTAGCGACAACAATAAAATAAGATTGCTAACCTATCATTTATTTTGAATTTAAAATTTTTTCCTTCATTAAAAAGCTTCATGTTAAACTCGGCTTTCAAATTAAACAAAAATAACTCAATTTGACAGTAAATTAGAAAGTTATGACAGATTTAGTGTAGCTGCATTTATAAACTCATGTATATATTAAACAATAGGATTTGTGACAAAAATTAGATTGCAAAACTGTAATTTATTTGAATTTAAAAATTTGTCTTCCATAGAAAATATAGATGTTATACTTAGCTTTAAAATTAAACAATAATTAACTCAATTGGACAATAAATTTGAAAGTCATGACTGATTTAGCGTAGCTATATCTAGATACTCCGGTATAGACACAACAATAAGACTGTGACACAAATCAGATTACTAACCTGTCTTTCAGTATAAATTTCAAATTTTTTCCTCAATCAAAGGGATAGATGGTGAACTTAGCTTTAGAATTAAATAAAAATCAACTCAATTCAACAATAAATTGGAAAGATATGAATGATTTAGTATAACTGCATCTATAAACACATGTATAGTAACAACAATAAGAATTGTGATACATATCAGAATTCTAACATGTCATTTATTTTAAATTTTCAAATTTCTTCTATGTTGAAAAGATAGATGTTGACAATAGGTTTCGAATTAAACAAAAATGAACTCAATTTTGTTATAAATTAGAAAGTTATAACTGATTCATTGTAGCTACATCTGTAAATTAATTTGTTGCAACAACAGGACTTGTGACAAGAATCAAATTGCTAACCTATCATTCATTTTTAATTTCATAATTTTTCCTCCATTGAAAAGATAGATATTGAACTTAGCTTTAAAATTAAATGAAAAGGTACTTAATTTGATAATAAATTATAAAGTTATTGTTGATTCAACATAGCTGCATCTATAAACTAATGTATAGCTACAAGAATAAGAGTTGTGACACAAATCAGATTGCTAAAAAATCATTAATTTTAAATTTCAAAATTTTTCTTCCATCAATAAGATAGATTATGAACTTAGCTTTCAAACTAAATAAAAAACAAATCAATTTGACAAAAAATTAGAGAGTTATAATTGATTCAGCTTAGCCCCATCTATAAACTCGTTTGGAGTAACAACATAAGACTTGTGACACAAATCAGATTGTTAACCTTATCATACATTTTGAATTTCAAAATTTACACTCAATCAATAAGATAGATATTAAACTTAGATTTCAAATTAAACAAAAAATCAACTCAATTAAATAATAAATTAGAAAGTTATGATTGATTCAACGTAGCCGCATCTATATACTCATGTATAGCTACAAGAATAAGACTTGTGGCACAAATCAAATTGCTAACATATCATTCATTGAAAAGATAGATGTTTAACATAGCTTTTAAATTAAACTAAATTCAATTTAATTGGATAATAAATTGGAGAGTTATAACTGATTCATCATATCTCCATCTATAAACTCATTTGTAGCAACAACAATAACACTTATGACAGAAATCAAATTGATAACAAGTCATTCATTTTGAATTTAAAAATTTGTCCTCCATTAAGAAGATAGATTTTGAAATTAGCTCTTAAATTAAAAAAAAACAACTCAATTTGGACAAAAATTTTGAAAGTTATGACTAATTCATCATACCTCCATCGATAAACTCATGTGTAGCTACAATAATAAGACTTGTGACACAAAATAAGATTGTAAACATGTCATCATTTTGAATTTCAAAATTTGTCCACCATCAAAAAATAGATGTTAAACTTAGCTTTCAAATTAAACAAACATCACCTCAAATTGACAATAAATTAGAATGTTAAGATTGATTCAGCGTAGTTGCATCTATAAATTCATGTATAGATATAACAATAGGACCTGTGCCACAAATTATATTACTAACTTGTTATTCATTTTGAATTTGAAAATTTATCCTACAACAAAAAGATAGATGTTAAACTTACCTTTAAAATTAAATGAAAATCAACTCAATTGGAAAATAAATTAGAAGTTATAACTAATTCAGCATAGATGAATCTATAAACTCATGTATAGCTACAAGAATAAGACTTGTGACAGAAATCATTGCTAACAAATCATTGTTTTTGAATTTTAAAATCTGTCCTAAATTAAAAAGGTAGATGTTGTTAGCTTTAAAATTAAGCAAAAGTTAATTAAGCAAAAGTTAATTAAATCCGCTTATCTACTTCTATAAATTCATTTATAGCTATAGGAATATGACCTGTGACACAAATCCGATTACTAACCTATCATTCATTTTGAATTTCTTAATTTATCCCTCATTGAAAACATAGATACCAAACTAAGCTTTAAAATTAAGCAAAAATTAACTCAACTAGGCAATATATTAAAGAGTTATGAATAATTCAGCGTAAATGCATTTATAAAATCATGTATGGCTACAATAATAAGACTTGTGACACAAATCAAATTGCTAACCTCATCCATTTTTAATTTGGAAATATGTCCTATATTTAAAAAATAGATGTTGAACTTGGCATTGAATTAAATAAAAATTAACTCAATTTGACAATATATTAGAAAGTTATTACTGATTCAACATAGTTCCATTTATAAACTCATGTGTAGCTATAAGAATAAGAGTTAGGACTCAAATCAATTTCTAACCAATCATTCAGTTTGAATTACCAAAATTTTCCTTTATCAAAAAGATATATGTTTAACTTAGCATGCAAATTAAACAAAAAATCAACTAAATTGGACCATCAATAAGAAAGTTATGACTAATTCAATGTAGCTGCATCAATAATCTCATTGGTAGCTACAACAATAAGACCTGTGACACAAATCAGATTGTGACCTGTCATTCATTTTGAATTTCAAAATTTGTCCTCCATTAAAAAAATAGATGTTAAACTTAGCTTTCAAGTCAAACAAAAAGCAACTCAATTAGAAAATAAATTAGTGAGGTATAACTGATTCAGCATAGCTGTAACAACAAACTCATTTTAAGCAATAACAATAAGACATGTGACAAAAATTAGATTGCTGACATGCCGTTCATTTTAAATTCTAAAAAATTTATCCACCATAAAAAAGATAGATGTTGAACTTATCTTGCAAATTAAATAAAAGTTAACTCAATTGGATAACAAGTCAGAAAGTTATGACTGATTCACGGTAGCTGCATCTAAAAAAACTCATGTATGGATAAAAAAATAAAACATGTGACACAAATCAAATTATTAAACTTTCATTTATTTTGAGTTTGAAATTTGTCCTTAATAAAAAAGATATATATTGAACTTATCTTTCAAATTAAACAAAAAATCAACTTAATTGAACAATAAATTAGAAAGTTATGACTGATTCAGAGTAGTTACATCTATAAACTCATGTATAGATACAACAATACGACCTGTGAGACAAATCATATTACTAACCTATCATTCATTTTAAATTTCAAAATAGTCTTCCATCATAAAAGTAAACATTGAAATTAGATTTCAATTAAAAAAATCAACTCAATTGGATAATAAATTAGAAAGTTATGGCTAATTCAGTGTAGCTGCATCTATATACTCATCTATAGATACAACAATAAGACCTCTGACACAAATAAGAATGCTGACCTAGAATTCATATTGAATTTGAAAATTTACCCTGCATCAAAAAGATAGATGGTGAACTTAGCTTTTAATCTAAATATAAATCAACTAAATTGGACAATAAATTAGAAGGTTATGATAAATTCAGCGTAGCTGAATCTATAGATTCATTTATAGCTACAACAATAAGAATTATGACACAAATCAAATTGCTAACATGTCATTTATATTGAGTTTTAAAATTTATCCTACATCGAAAAGATAGATGTTGAACATATCTTTCAAATTAAATAAAAATCAACTTGATTGTATAATAAATTAGAAAGGTATGATTGATTTAGCGTATCTGCATCTATAAAATCATGTGTAACTGGAGCAATATGCCCTGTGACACAAATAAGATTGCTAACACATCATTCATTTTTGAATTTTAAACTTTGTTCTGTATCAAAAAGATAGATGCTGAACTTGCCTTTCAAATTAGTAAAAATTAAACTCAATTGGACTATAAATTAAAGAGTTATGAATGATTCAGCATAGCTGCATCTAGAAACTCATGTATAGATTTAATAATAAGACATATTACACAAATGACATTGCTAACCCGTCATTCATTTTTAATTTTTAATTTTTAATTTTTTCCTTCATTGAAAAGATAGATGTTGAACTTAGCTATCAAATTAAATAAAAATAAACTTAATTGGACAATAAATTGTATAGTTATGACTGATTCAGCTTGGTTGAATCTATAAACTCATGTGTAGCTACACCGTAAAACCTATGGAATAAATCAGATTAGTAACCTATCATTCATTTTTAATGTCAAAATTTGTTCTGCATTGAAAAGATAAATGTTGAGTTTAACATTCAACTTAGATAAAAATCAACTCACTTGGAGTATAAATTGGAATGTTATTGCTGATTCAGCATAGCTACTTCTGTAAACTCATGTATGGATGCAACAATAAGACCTATGACATAATCCAGATTGCTTACCATGTCATTTATTATGAATTTTAAAATTTGTTCTTCATCAAAAATTAGATGTTGAACTTAGCCTTCAAATTAAATAAAAATCAACTCAATTGGAAAATAAATTAGAAAGTTGTGACTGATTCAGCGTAGCTGCATCAATAAACTCTTGAATAGATACGATAATAAAACATGTGGCACAAATCAGATTATTAACCTGCCCTTCATTTTGAATTTAAAAACTTATTCTGCATGGAAAAGATAGATGTGTAACTTTGATTTTAAATAAAATGAAAAACAACTCAATTGACAATTAATTGGAAAATTATGAATTGTGACACAGATCAGATTGCTATCATATCATTCTTTTGGAATTTCAAAATTTGTCCTTCATCGAAAAAATAGAAGTTGAACTTAGCTTTCCAATTAAATAAAAACCAACTGAGTTGGACAATAAATGAGAAAGTTATGACTGATTCAGCATAGTCGTACGTATAAACTCAAGTGTACCTATAAAAATAAGACCAGTGATACAAGTCAAATTACTAACATGTCATTTATTTTGAATTTCAAAATTTATTCTCAATCTAGAAGATAGATGTTGAGCTTAGGTTTTAAATTAAAAAAAAATTGACTTAATTATAGAATGAATTGAAGAATTATGACTGATTCAGCATAGCTACATCTACAAACTCATGTATAGCCACAACAATAAGACCTGTAACACAAATCTAATTATTAACTTGTCACTTATTTTGAATTTGGAAATCTATCCTCCATCGGAAAGATAGATGCTAAACTTATCATTCAACAGTAAGACCTGTAACACAAATCAGATTGCTCACCTATCATTCATTTTGAATTTAAAAATTTATCCTCCATAAAAAAGATAGATAATAAACTTAACCAAAATCAACTCAATTGGATAATAAATTAGAAAGTTATAACTAATTCAATATAGCCGTATCTATAAACTCATGTATAAGTACAAGAATAAGACTTGTGACACAAATCAGGTTGCTAACCTGACATTCATATTGAAATTCAAAATTTGTCCTATATTAAAAAGATAGATGTTGATTTTAGCTTTCAAATTAAATAAAGTCAACACAATTGGATAATCAATTAGAGAGTTATAACTGATTCCACATAGCACCATCTATAAACTCGTGTCCAGCCACAATAGTAAGGCCAATGACACAAATCATATTGCTAAGTCATTTATTTTGAATTTCAAAATTTGTCAGCCAAAAAATGTTAGATGTTGAGCTTAGCCTTCAAGTTAAATTAAAATTAACTCAATTGGAAACTAAATAAGAAATTTATCATTGATACAACAAACCTACATCTATAAACTCTTGATTAGCTACAACAATAAGACCTGTGACACGAAATAAGATTGCTAAAATGCCATTCATTTTGAATTTTAAATTTGTAATCCATTGAAAATATAGATGTTGAAATTAGTTTCATATTAAATAATAATTAGCTAAATTAGATAATAAATAAGAAATTCATGAATAATTCAGCTTAGCTACATCTATAATTTAATGTATAGATACAACAATTAGTCCAATGATTGCTAGCCTCTTGTTGATTTTAAATTTCAAAATTTGTACTTCTTTAAAAAGATAGATATTGAACTAAGCTTTCAAATTAAAGAAAAATCAACTAAATTATACGACAAAGATGAAATTTTTTATTGATTCAATGTAGCTGCTTCTATAAACTCATGTATTGATATAACAATAAGACATGTGACACAAATTAGATTGCTTACCTGTCATTCATTTTAAACCTCAAAATTGATCGTACATCAAAAAGATAAATATTGAACATAGTTTTCAAATTGAATTAAAGTTAACTAAATTGGAAAATAAATTAGAAAGTTATTATTTACTTACTATAGCTGCATCAATAAACTCATGTGTAGATACAACATAAGACATGTGACATAAATTAATTAGCTAAGCTATCATTTATTTTTTATTTCTAAATCTGCTAACCATCGCAACGATAGATGTTGAAGTTAGTTTTCAAATTAAACAAAAATTCAACTAAATTGGACTATAAATTAGTACATTATGACTGATTCGGCGTAGATGCATCTATAAACTCATCTTGAATTGTGATAAAAATCAAATTGCTAACTCTGTTATTCATTTTAAATTTAAAAATTTGTCGTCCATTGAAAATATATATGTTGAATTTAGCTTTCAAAATAAACATAAATCAATTGAATTAGACAATAAATTAGAAAGTTATTACTAATTCAGCATAGCCACATCTATAAACTCATGTATAGATATAGCAATAAGACCTATGACACAATTCAGATTACTAATATATCATTCATTTTAATTTTAAAATTTTGTATTGAATCAAAACGGTAGATGTTGAACTTAACTTTGAAATTAAATGAAAATCAACTCAATTTGGCTATACATTAGAAAATTTTGACATATTTGGCATTGCTACATCTATAAACTCATGTATGGCTACAAGAATAAGACTTGTGACCCAAATCTGATTGTTAACCTTTCTTTTATTTTGAATTTCAAAATTTGTCCTTCATCAAAAAGGTAAATGTTGAACTTAGCTTTTAAATTAACGAAAAATCAATTAAATTGGACAATAAATTAGAAAGTCACAATTGATTCATCGTCGCTACATGTATAAACTCATGTGTATCTACAACACAAAAAGATGTGCGACGCAAATCAGGTTTCAAACTTGTCATTCATTTTGAATTTCAAAATTAGTCATTCATCAAAAAGATAGATGTTGAACTTAGCTTTTAAATTAAATAAAAATCAACTCAATTGGACAATAAATTATAAGGTTATTCAGCATAGCAGCATCTATAAACAGTTGTGCAGCTACAACAATTAAACCTTTGACATAAATAAGAATGCTAACATGTTATTCATTTTTAATTTAAAAATTTATCCATTTCAAAAAGATAGATGTTGAACTTAGCTTTCAAATTAAACAAAATTCATCTTAATTTGACAATTAATTAGGAATTCATTACTTATACAGCATAGTCGTAACATAAAACTCATGTATAGCTAAAGGAATAAGACTTTGTGACATAAATGAGATTGCTAACCTATCATTCTTTTTGAATTTCAAAATTTTTCCTTCATCGAAAAGACAAATGTTTAACTTAACTTGCAAATTAAACAATAATCAACTAAATTAAATAATAAATTAGAAAGTTATGAGTAATTAAAAGTAGTTGCATTTATAAACTCATGTGTAGATGCAACAATAACACTTGTGACAAAAATCAGATTACTAACATGTCATTCATTTAAATTCCAAAATTTCTCCTCCATTAAAAGGATAGATGTTGAATTTAGCTTCCAAATTAAACAAAAACCAACTCAAATGGTTAATAAATTAAGGAGTTATGATTGATTTAGTGTAGCTGCATCTACAAACTCATCTATAGCTGCAAAAATAAGACCTGTGACACAAATCAAATTCCTAACATGTTATTTATTTTGAATTTAGAAATTTTTCCTCAACTCAATTGGATTATAAATTAGAAAGTTATGGCTGATTTAGCATACCTGCATCAATTAACTCATGTATGCTAACTTATAATTTATTTTGAATTTCAAAATTTGTCATTCCTCAAAAAGATAGATATTGAGCTTATTTTTTAGATTAAATAAAAATTAACTCAATTGGACAATAAATTGAAGAGTGATAACTGATTCAGTGTAGATGAATCTATAAACTCATTTGTCGCAATAACAAGAAGAACTGTGAGACAAATAAGATTTTTAACCAATCATTCATTTCAAATTTCAAAATTTGTTATGCATCCAAAAGATAAATGTTGAACTTAGATTTCAAATTAAAGAAAAATCAACTCAATTGGGGAATAAATTAGAAAGTTATAACAAATTCTGCATAGCTCCATTTATAAACTTATATATAGATAAAACAATAGGACTAGTGACACAAATCAAACTACTAAACTGTAATTCATTCTGAGTTTAAAATTTATCCTTTATCAAAATGATTGATGTTGAACTTAGATTTCAAATTAAAACTAGATCAACTAAATTATATAATAAATTAGAAAGTTATGACTAATTCAACGTAGCTGCATCTATAAACTCATGTATAGATACAATAATACAACTTCTGACACAAATCAGAATTCTAGTCATTCATTTTAAATTTCAAAATTTGTCCTCCAACAAAAAGATAGATATTGATCTTATCTTTCAAATAAAACAAAAAATCAACTCAATTGGAAATTAAATTAGAAAATTATGTGTGATTTAGCATAGTTGTATCTATAAACTCATATATAGATATAACAATAAGACATGTGAAACAAATCATGTTGCTAACATGTCATTCCTTTTAAATTTCAAAATTTATCCTCCAACCAAAACATAAATATTGGTCTTAGTTTTCAAATTAAATAAAAATAAACTCAATTGGAAAATAAATTAGAAAGTTATGACTGATTCAAGGTATCTACATCTATAAACTCTTGTATAAATACAATAATAAGACCTGTCACACAAATAAGACTGCTAACTTAACATTCATTTTGAATTTTAAAATTTGTGCTCCATCGAAACGATAGATGGTTAACTTAGCTTTGAAACTAAATAAAAATAAACTCAATTCCACAATAAATTAAAAAGTTATGACAGATTCAGTGTAGCTACATTTTAAACTTCATTTATAGCTACGATAATAAGACGTATGAGATAAATCAGACTGCTAATATGTCATTTATTTTGAATTTCAAACTTTGGCCTCCTCTAAAACCATAGATGGTGAACTTAGCTTTCAACTTAAAGTAAAATCAACTCAATTTGATAATAAATTAGAAGCTTCTTACTAATTCAGTGTAGCTGCATCAAGAAACTAATGTATAGCTACAACAAAAAGACCTGTGACACAAATCAAATTGCTAAGCTGTTATTCATTTTGAATTTCAAAATTTGTCTTCCATCAAAAAGATAGATGTTAAACTTAGCTTTCAAATTAAACAAAAATTAACTCAATTAGAGAATAAATTAGACAGTTATGACTGATTCAGCGGGGCTACATCTATAAACTTATGTGTAGTTACAACACTAAGACTTATGACACAAATTAGATTGCTACCCATTAATTTTCTATTTCAAAATTCATTCTCCATCAAAAATATAGATGTTAAC
Source organism: Dioscorea cayenensis subsp. rotundata (assembly GCF_009730915.1). Taxonomy (NCBI): domain Eukaryota; kingdom Viridiplantae; phylum Streptophyta; class Magnoliopsida; order Dioscoreales; family Dioscoreaceae; genus Dioscorea; species Dioscorea cayenensis. Next base: position 13,994,694 of record NC_052472.1, on the reverse strand, counting down.
CTTATCTTTTAAATTAAAGAAAAATCGACTCAATTAGAGAATAAATTAGATAGTCATGACTGATTCAACTTGGCTCCGTCTATAAACTCATCTTTAGGCACAACAATAAGACTTGTGAGACAAATCAGATTGCTAACCTATCTTTCATTTTTTATTTCAAAATGTTTCTCTATTAAAAAGATAAATATTGAACTCAGTGTCAAATTAAATAAAGACCAATCAATTAGATTATGAATTAGAATGTTATGACTGATTCTACGGAGCTGTATCTATAAACTCATGCATAGATACAACAATAAGACCGGTGAGACAAATTAGAGTACTAACCTAGGCATCCAGTTTGAATTTGAAAATTTTTCTTCCATCAGAAAGCTACATGTTCTACTTAGCTTTCAAATTAAACAAAAATTTACTCTATTGAACAATAAATTAGAAAGTTATAACTAATTTAGCACAACTACATCTATAAACACATGTATAGATACAACAATAAGACCTATGACACAAGTCAAATTGCTAACCTGTCATTCATTTTGAATTTCATAATTTTCCCTCCACAAAAAATAGATATTTAACTTATCTTTCCAATTAAATAAATGTCAACTAGATTGGACAATAAATTAGAAGGTTATGCCTTATTCAACAAACACATGTATAGTTACAACAAAAATACTTGTGACACAAATCAGATTGCTAACCTATGATTCATTTTTTATTTCAAAATTTTTAATACACTGAAAAGATAGATGTTGAACTTAGTTTTCAAATTAAACAAAACTCAACTCAATTGGATAATAAATTAGATAGTTACGAGTAATTTAGCTTGGTTGCAACTGTAAACTCATACGTAGCTGTAGTAATAAGACTTGTAACACAAGTCAGATTGCTAACTTATCATTCATTTTTATTTCAACATTTGTTCTACGTAAAAAAGGTAGACATTGAACTTAACTTTCAAATTAAATAAAAATCAAATCTATTAAACTATAAATTAGAAAGTTATGACTGATTCAACATAGCAATTTCTATAAACTAATATATAGATACAACAATAAGAGCTGTGACACAAATCGAAGTTCTAACCCTATCATTTAGCTTTCAAATTACAAAAAAATCAACTCAATTAGACAATAAATTAGAAAGTTGTGACTGATTCAGTGTAGCTAGATCTATAAACTCATGTACAGATAAAATAATAAGACCTATGATGCAAATCATATTGCTAACCTGTGATTCCTTTTGAATTTAAAAATTTATACTCGATTGATAAGATTTATGTTAAACTTGGATTTCAAATTAAATAAAGATCAACTTAATTGGACAATAAATTACAGAGTAATGATTGATTCAGCATAGCTGCGCCTATAAAGTCAGGTGTAGCTACAACAATAAGACATGTGTTTCTGACACACCCTTCCCGTGTGACCTGCAAGTGTATGGTTTTGACGAAGTAATAAATCCCAAGTAAGTGGGCATAGTATCTACAGGGAGTAGGGAATAAAAACACTGAGATTTCTACTTAACCAAGTGAAGATGAAACAATGATTGTGTTGATAAGATGTAATGTAGACAACATAAAAAAATAAGAAAGAAAGGTACAAATAAGTGAGCGGAAGGCAATCGATAAAAAGAAGGATACCCAGATATTGTTCCCCCTAGGATTATCCCTTCAAGTGCAAAACCAACTATTATGTTTCATAACAAACGCTCAATGAGTCATGGACATCCTAAGATACACGGTCCCAAACCTAAGGTCAACCGTTACTATCTCTACACTTTGCCCTGGCAGAGAAATCAATCAGTCTCTAAACCTCACACTGTGTAAAGTTGCAAGACGCTCTAGGGAATTCCAAGTGATAAATCCTATTCACATATGTAGACCTAACCATTTGGTTCAAGCGAAAGGGCCCTAGTCACAATTAAGCCCTAGATACTAAGGATTACTTTAACGCTTCACTCTGTTGCTCGCGCAACTAAGCCCCAGCGGAGATCCTCTCTTAGTTCTTCACTCTAGGAAATGGAGGTAAGATAAATCACATCGGAGGGGAAAGGGAATGCTCCGCTACCTCTCGACTCACCCTCTCGACCCTCTCCAATCTTGCTTTGTCTAACTATCATGGTGTGTCACTCATTCACAAAGATTATTGATAAGTGCTTGTGTGATAAGAATACGAAGTGTTCTTTCCTTATGATGTCCACTACTTTTCTCAGATTTTAACACTAATATGTGTGCATTCATGTTACTTTCATGCATATAGGGTTGTGAAGCGGAATGTTAGAGAAAGAAGCCAACGTAGATCGTGAATGCACCATTTGGAGGAAATCTTGAGAAGATTCAAATGCGAAGACATAAGTCGGGTTTAAGATGCGAGAATGCGTGCCAACCTCCTTGTATTTAAGTTAGAACAACAATTTGGAGGGGCACAAGGGCAGTCACATTCAAGCATTCCGGCTTGTGCATATATAGCGAGATCTACACCAACGTGGCTGTTTATTGAAGAAGCAAACCGATCTACGGCGTAAACATGTGCCTGTTTTACGTTACCTCGATGAAAACATGGATTTGGGAGTGTTTCGGGCCGGTACTATAGTAGACGATGCAGAAAATACTAAAGCAAACACTGTAGCTGGTAATATTCACAGCCGACTAAAGAAGGAGTAAAACAGAGAATCCACACGGCCGTGTTGAAATTTCACATGCCCATGCGAAAAATCCACAGGGGCACACACATGGGCATGTGGATTGCCTATTCAAGTCCTATTTAAGGCCGATTTCAGCCTCAGTTTCATAATTCTTTTTTCCACCTTTTTCCCAACTTGAGAGAGTACTTCGGCAATGGTTTTGAGAGGTATTGGCTAGGGATTTGAAGAGGTTCTTCGGCTCTGACATCGCGCTACATTTGGAAGAAGGTTAGTGGGAGAGCTTTCATCGGCACCGATCCGGCGAGGTGTATTCGAGGGGGTTTTCTATGGGTTGTTTGCTTTTACATTTCATTTTATTGATTGTAATTAGCTCCATGGAAAGCTAAACCCCCTAGTGGGTACTTTGGTATTTGTGAACCTTAGGATGTATTCATTTCATTGAACCTCTTTATTATGCTTTCAATTAATTGATGTTTTATTTGAGTTCCAATTTTGAATGCCTGGTTGTATGAATACACCCTTAGAGTGACACTAGGGTTGAGAGTTCTTGTCAGTAACCCTTGTGAGTGAGTGACACACCACGAGAGTTAGACAAGGATAGATTGGAGAGGGTTGAGAGGCTGAGTCGAGATGTAGCGGAGCGTCCCCTTTCCACTCCGATGTGACTTATTCCACCTCCATTTCCTCAAGTTCTTTGCAGTCATAGTAGAGTGAATGGGTTAAAGGATGACCTTCTGCTAGGGCTTAGTCGCGGGTGCAATGGAGTGAAGCTTTGTAGTGATTTTAACACCTAGGGCTTAATTATGGCTAGAGACCTTCCACCTTAACCAAAGGGTTAGGTCTACATCTAGGAAGAGGATTTATCACTCGGAATCCCTAGAAATCATTGCAATTCTATACGAGTGCAAGGTTGAGAGGTTATTCAATTTTTCCTCTGTGACATGTATAGAGTTAGGCATGGTTGACCTTAGATTTGGGACCATGTATTTAAGGATCTCCAGCACTCATTATTACATAAGTTAGAAAGTATAATAGAGGGTTCATGCACTTGAAATGATTGTCCTAGGTGGAACAATATCCGGGTACCCCATTTATATCGATTGCCTTACCTTCTCCTTTACTTGTGCTCTCTTTCTTGTTCTTCTACTTTTGTTATTTCACATCTTGTCACACATATAACTAATTATGTTTCACTTAGTTGAGAAACAATTTAAGTATTTTTATTCCCTACTCCCTGTGTATACAATACCCCACTCATCTGGGATTTTATTACTTCGACAAACCCGTGCACTTGCGGGACACACGCAAGGGGCATTATCAAGTTTTGGCGCAGTTCCTGGGGAGTAGGAGTTTAGAGATACTTTGCACTTTGTTTTCTTAGCTGTTTATTCATTCGTTAATTCTATTTCACATATTCTTTTCTATCATCATTCTGATTTTGTTTTATTTCTTTTGGTGCAGCTCCAGGTTATGACCCGAGGGAACCCTTCAATATTGATTGAAGGAAATCCTGAGCTTGAACATACACTTAGAAGAAAAAGAAAAGAACCTGTGCAAGAACCATCTAATCTAGCTGATTTGGAAGTAGAAGAATCTAAAAACATGGCATAACAGAATGAGCAACAACGGACATTATCCGATTATGCTAGACCTTCGGTATTGGGGACACAATTGAGTATCGTGCATCCCTTGATTACAGCTCATAACTTTGAGCTAAAGCCAGCATTCATCCACATGTTGCAGCAATCCATACAGTTCAATGGTTTGGGCGATGAGGATCCAAACAGTCATATAGAGAACTTTCTCGAGGTGTGTGATATGCTTAAGATAAATGGGCTGATGGATGGTGCCATCAAGTTGAGAGCCTTACCATTTTCCTTAAAGGGGAGGGAGAAGCAATGGCTACACTCATTACCTAGAACATCGATTACCACATGGTAGCAGATGGTAGAAGCTTTTTTGGCCCGTTATTTCCCTCTAGGAAAATCTGCAAAGCTTAGGAATGAGATCTCGTTCTTTGTACAACCGGAATTGGAGTCTCTATTTGAGACGTAGGAAGGTCCAAGGAGCTCTTGAGAAAGTGCCCGCAACACGGATTCCCGAAGTGGATGATTGTTTAGACCTTTTAGAACGGGTTGAATCCGAGTACAAGGCAACTCTTGGATGTGGCAGCAGGAGGTACCTTAGGTAGCAAGACCCCCGGTGAGGCCCGACAACTAATTGAAGAAATGGGGTTAAATAACTACCAATGAAATGCTAGGAAGGAGAAAAAGGTTGCCGGGCTCCATGAGATAGATGCAGTAACTTCATTGGCGGCTCAAGTAGAATCATTAAGTAAGAAGTTAGATCTTCTAACTTCAAATAGAGTGACGGCCGTGACTACTTGCACTGGGTGTAGTGAAGGACATGCTCCCTTCAATTGCCCGATCTCTATTGGTGATGCATCTTCGGCTGAGAATGTCGATTTTGTGGGTAATGCAATGAGGAACCAAGGGAATCCATATAGCAACACCTACAATCCGGGTTGGAAGAATCATCCCAATTTTTCATGGAGCAACCAAGGTCAACAAAAGGCCATGGGGCCACCGGGTTTCCAACAACAAACTGCCCCAAACATGAAAAACTGAGTTTCAGATTTGGAGACCCGAATCACCGATTTGGAGAAGGCCTTGACTAGGTTTGTGCAATCATTAGATACAAGCTTTCAATCAGTGGAGGCTACACTTCGCAACCACACCGCCTCTTTGCACTATCTTGAAAATCAAGTTCTGCGGATTGCGAAGTCTCTATCCGAAAGGCCACAAGGAAGCTTGCCGAGTAATACCGAGACCAATCCTAGAGAGCATGTGAAGGCGATCACTTTGAGAAGTGGTCGTGAGGTTGAAGGTAGGCTTCCGAGTGAGAGGCCCAATGAACATGCACCCGAGGTTATAGAGGTTGAGGAGGGAGCTAGCAAAGATAAGGAGGTGGCACCCCCATCTTTCAAGCCAAGAATCCCTTATCCATCTAGATTGAAGAATGACCAAGGGGATGAATAGTACAAGAAGTTTCTGAGTTTGTTCAAGGAACTCCACATCAAAAGACTTATTCCTTTCAAGCCAAGAATCCCTTATTTCTTTTGTTGAGGCATTGGCCTAAATGCCTAAGTATGGAAAATTCTTGAACGACTTGTTGACTAACAAGCGGAAGTTGGAGGAGAGTGCTTTCAGTGATCTTAGATACGTCTTGCTCGGCGGTGTTGCAAAAGAACATGCCGAACAAGAAGAAAGATCCGGGAAGCTTCATCATTCCATTTAATATTGGCAATTTAGGTGAAGAAATGGCATTGGTGGACTCAGTGGCCAGTATCAACTTCATGCCATACACCTTCTTTCAAAAGCTAGGCTTGGGCGAGCCTAGACCCACTCGGATGACTTTGCAATTGGCGGATTGAACAGTGAGACATCCGAGGGATATCATCAAAGATGTGCTTGTCAAGGTGGACAAGTATATTTTTCCTGTAGATTTTGTGGTGCTAGACGCCGATGAGGATGCAGATGTACCTTTGATACTTGGGAGACCGTTCTTACAAACTTCCAAGGAATTGATTAACATGGATGGCGGAGCTAACATTGAGAGTTGGAGATGACAAGCTCACATACCGCCTTGCTGAAGCCAAGCAACATTCTCTTGATTTCGATAATACTTTCTATTTTTTAAGACACTACTGATGAGATTGTTGATGAATACATGCAGAAAATGTTCAATCCGGACCTGTACAAGGGTTTGTTCGACCAAGACGTGGAAAATGAAGAAAGTTATAATGCTTGGTTCAACTGAAGAAGTGCCATCTACTGTAGGGATCTTGAAGAAGATGCTCTGAAAGATGAAGAGGCGAGGAGATGCCACCGAAAAATGCTCCAAGGCTGTTGGAGACGCGCATGAACCGAACAAATTGGATGCACCATTGCTAGGTGGTCTCAAGCCCGATAACTCGTCCTCTACCTTCAAGAGACTTTGTTCATCATGCTTTCAAGCTATGGGTAAGAGGGCAACCATCATCTATGAACCCCTCGTGAGGTAAGACAAGGTGCGTCAAGCTTAGTGACATTAAACAAGCGCTTCTTTGGAGGCAACCCTAAATATTTACTGTTTTCTTACTTAATAGTTTAGTATTTGTATGAATACAGTGTTGAGTATTGGTGCCTTGATTTTTAGATGCTTTTGCTGTGTTTTATTATGGGTTTATAATGTCATCGTGTGTTTTCATGTGGATTTTGCAAAGTTTTGGTTGTTTTAGCTATCTCTCATGTTTTTTGCTGGTATAATTTGCATAATAGGGCAGGCTCTGAGTGTGTAAACATGTTCAAAAATTTTTTGTAGAGCCTACAGAGTTTTTAAGGCATCCAGGGAAAACGCACGGGCGTGTGGAATTTCCACATACCCGTGGATCTGTATTGCGAGCTCATCCAGAGAAGGCACAGAAGCGTGGACTCGCACCTGTGAGCGACCTCGTGACTTTCGCACGCCCGTGGGTAATTTCAACACAGGCGTGCTTTTTCCTGCAGAGACTTTGGCAACTTATCCCGAGAGCACACGGGGCATGGACTCAGCCCTGTGGGTGAACTTGTGAAAATGCACGGGCGTGGGTAATTTTTGCACGCCCGTATGAAACTCCATGAAGAGCTCTCTCCATCCCGAGAAGGCACAATGGCGTGCGCTTGCCCCTGTGAGTTGGGCCTGTGAATGTCCACGCCTGTGCTGAATTTTTGAACGAGTGTGCGGAATACTTAGCGATTTTTCTCGCTTGGACAGAGAAGCCAAAGGGGTGTGCGGCTGCCCCTATGGGTCGGGCGCATGGGCATGGCTATTTTTCGCATGCCGGTGTGGTTGCATTCAGAGAGATTGAGTGTTATACCAAGAGTGCACAGGGGCTTGCGTCTCTCCTGTGGCTCTCCCCTGTGGAGGCGCACAGGCATGGGTAATTTCCGCACGCCCGTGCGGATGTACAGAACGCCAAGAGGCGTGAGTTCCTTTTAAAGGATAATTGTTCCTCTTCATCCTAACATTCTTCATTCGTTTGAGAGCACTCTCACATCGTTTCCCGACCACGCATTGCTAGATTTGGAAGGATTTTTACTTTGGTTTTCCGACCGATTCAAGGTTGTCAATCTCAACTTGTCGTAAGCCCTTATCTCTTGTTTTGTTTTCATCGTCAATTCTTGATCTTAATCGATGAAAATAGTTAATAATGCTTCATTTCCACAATTCAAATGATTATGCATGTTTAGAACGAAGTTAGAAGCGATTTAACAGTGTATTTTTTTTTAGGCGCGGCCGTGCATTTTTCACGCCCCGTGGAACCACACGGGTGTGCAGAAATTCCACACAACCATGTGGATTTCTGCAGCATTACTTAATTAACTGGTTTGATCAATTTTCTTTCAAATTTTGCAAATTATGGCACCTCGGTCAAAAAAGCAAGCCGAGAAATGGCCGGGTGAGTTGTCCCCCGAGTCTGAGAGCATAAGATTCACTATCCCCGAGAATCAGGCTCATTTTCGAGCGTCTATCGAAACTTCGGTTAGGACAGACTCGATTCCTGGATAAGAACATATTGAGAGATTTACAGTAGGGAGATGAGTTTGCAGATGAGGTCGCGGATCTCGTTTTGGTAAGTGGATGGAGGCAGTTATTGTCGACTAGGGAGCCAGCCATTCGTGAGCTTACACTTGAGGTCTTATCGTCATTCGAGTTCGATAGATCTTATGCGAGATTCGACAGCCTCCATGCCGTTTAGTTCAGAGTATTTGGACATTACCATAGCATGAGCATCACTCAGTTTTCAGTTTAGTTTAGCTTGTACGAGGAGGCATTTACAGACACTAGAGGAGTATTCCCAGTTACCGACAGATTACCCTGGAGCGTTGACCCCGCAGAGAGCTTACCCAACGTTGTGTGGTTAGGGCTAGTATGAGCCGGGGTGTCCAAGGCCACGTGCCTTTCCCGACCTACATACTTATATATACATGCCATTCTGAGTAGGTCGGTTAATGGCCATGGTGATAGCACTGGCGTTCTAAGCCGGCAGGAGCTTTTGTACTTGTATTCGATGGTGCAACACATACCGATTCATTTAGGACACATCATCGCAGAGTACATTTGACATCTGGGGTAGTATGCCTGATTGGGAGCGATCATCTCGGGCCCCTACATTACGAGACTAGTTTTGGGCATGGGTCTCTTGGACATGATTTCGCGGGGTTGAGAAGACGAGTACACCTACGCCCCTGAGCCTGGACTTGATGAGATTGATGGGTATGGTCTGTAGGGTTCGGACAAGACTTTATTCTTTGGTTTTATCAGCTCAAGAGATAGCTGAGGATGAGGGTGATGATTCCGAGGCTTCTCATCCTGCTCCCGAGCCTCAGCCAGCACCGATGGAGACCGAGGCACCTCCGGTGGCAGAGGACCCACCCCCACTACACATGTTTTCACCATCTCGAGCCCATGATCGCTTTGAGAGCCTCGAGAATGCTGTAGGGGTGATACAAACAAAGGTCACTGAGGTCTGAGCAGAGATTGTTGAGATTCAGGCTGCACAGTATATAGAGTTCATGGCACGTTTTGACACGTTACAACAGATTTTAGAGTGAGATGTCGCCTGATCATTTGTCTTGCGACCGAGGACTCCTCAGGCCCCTCCCACATCACCATCTCTACCTCCACCAGCACCCTTCGATCTAGTACCCGCAGCATCAGAGGAGCCAGAGCGCGACACCAACACTTGATTTATTTTCTTTTGTCATATTACTTCTGCATATTTTATTCCGGACTTGTATACTCAGGAAAGGACTTTCCTTCTGAGTTTATTTTCATTTTGTGTTCTTGAGTTGTATTCATAGTCTTATCTTTTATATCCCGAGTTATTTTTATTTTATTGAGCTTCACTGAACCCGCTCATGTATGCGTGTAGATGGTCTTATCATGTGAATTGAGACTTTGTCATGGGCACGGCCAATGGTGCTTTGGCACTTGGCCGTGTGTGCTTCATAACCCATTGGAACATCACTCCCAAGGATTTAGCTCCATCAAATGCAACACTAGGAGTCAGGGGACTATTGTTTTGTTACTTCTCCCACATTTGTTCTTGATTGATATACATTATGAGTGAGCTAACATGTGTACATTGGGGATAATGTACAACTTAAGTGTGAGAGGGAGTTTCGTAGTGCACATATCTTTTATACTAGTTCTGATTAATATATATGCTCACAAAGCCAATGGCTGTTCACCTTAGTTGCAATGATTGTATTCTTGAGTTTAGGAAAATTTTTAACATTGAATGTTCTCATGCTCTAGTTTTTGCTTGTATTTCTAGGAATTTTAGCCCCATTGACACTTGTTGCACTACTCACTCTTTAGAATGCTTGATTTTGCGTATTTAGTGTTGAAATTTCCCTAACTTGTAGAATGCTCTCTTTGTATGCTTTGGTGATCCTAAGGCCAAGCACTTCCAATATTTCCGTCATCTATGCACATAATGTTTTAATTTTTGCTTGAGGACAAGCAAAAGCTTAAGAGTGGGGGAGTTTGATAAGTGCTTGTGTGATAAGAATACGAAGTGTTCTTTCCTTATGATGAGCATTACTTTTCTTTTGTTTTAATGCTAATATGAATGCATTCATGTTACTTTCATGCATATAGGGTTGTGAAGAAAAATGTTAGAGAAATAAACCAAAGTAGATCGTGAATGCACCATTTGGAGGAAATCTTGAGAAGGTTCAAATGCGAAGACATAAGTCGGGTTTAATATGCCAGAATGTGTGCCAACCTCCTTGTATTCAAGTTAGCACAATGATTTGGGGGGCACAAGGGCAGTCACATTCAAGCATTCCGGCTTGTGCACGTATAGCAAGATCTCCACCAACGTGTCCGTTTATTGAAGAAGCAAAGCAATCTATGGCGTAAACGTGTGGCCGTTTACATTACCTCGATGAAAACATGGATTCGGGAGTGTTTCGGGCAGGTACTATAGCAGGTTCTGTTCACAGCCGTCCGAAAAAGTGAAGTTCAGAGAATTCACTCTAGGGATTTAGAGAGGTTCTACGGCTCTGACATCGCGCTCTGTTTGGAAGAAGGTTAGTGGGAGAGCTTTCGTCAGAACCGATCCGGCGAGGTGTATCCTAGGCCGGACAAAGGGACCTTGAATGAGTAGAGGACTCTCGACATGACCATCACCATGACTATCGAGGGGGTTTTCTATGGATTCTTTGCTTTTACATTTGATTTCATTGATTGTAATTAGCTCCATGGAGACCTAAACCCCCTAGTTGGTACTTGGGTATTTGTGAACACTAGGATGTATTGTTTCATTGAACCTCTTTATTATGCTTTCAATTAATTGATGTTTTATTTGAGTTCCAATCTTGAATGCTTGGTTGTATGAATACTCTTTTTAGAGTGACACTAGGGTTGAGAGTTCTTGTTAGTAACCCTTGTGAGTGAGTAACACACCACGAGAGTTAGACAAGGATGTAGCGAAGCGTCCCCTTTCCACTCCAGTGTGATTTATTCTACCTCCATTTCCTCAAGTTCTTTGTAGTCATAGTAGAGTGAATGGGCTAAAGGATGACCTTCCGCTAGGGCTTAGTTGCGTGTGCAACAAAGTGAACCATTGAAGTGATTTTAGCACCTAGGGCTTAATTATGGCTAGAGACCTTCCACCTGGAGCAAAGGGTTAGGTCTACATCTAGGAAGAGGATTTATCACTTGGAATCCCTAGAACTCATTGTAATTCTGTATGAGTGCGAGGTTGAGAGGTTATTCAGTTTCTCCTCCGGGACATGTAAAGAGTTAGGCATAGTTGACCTTAGATTTGGGACCATGTATTTAAGGATCTCCATGAATCATTATTGGATCAGTTAGAAAGTATAATAGAGGGTTCTTGCATTTGAAACGATTGTCCTAGGTGGAACAATATCCGGGACACCCCCATTTATCGATTGCCTTACCGTCTCCTTTACTTGTGCTCTCTTTCTTGTTCTTTTACTTTTGTTATTTCACATCTTGTCACACATATCACTATTCATCTTTCATTTACTTAAGAAACAATTTAAGTATTTTTATTCCCTGCTCCCTATGGATACAATACCCCACTCATCTGGGTATTTTTATAACTTTGACAAACTCGTGCACTTACAGGACATACGCAAGGGGCGTTGTCAATTATCAATGTGAACTCTCAACCCTAGTTTCACTCTAAGGGAGAAATCATTCAACAAGCATTCAATATTGGAACTCAATTAAAATCTCAATGTAGGAAAGCATAATAAAAGATAAATGAAACAAATACATCCAAGGGTTCATAAATCAAAGTACCCACTAGGGGTTTAGCTCTCCTTGGAACAAGATACAATCAATAGTAAAATCAAAAGTAAAGACAAGTAATCCACAGAAAAACATCCTCGGTAGTCATGTCGATGGTCTTGTGGAGTAGCCTCGTCCTCTCCATAGGTCCCCTTATCAAGCCTAGGGCACACCTCGCCAGATCGGTGCCGACGAAAGCTCCCCCAATAGCTATCTTCCAAAAGAAACGCAGTGTCGAAGCCATAGAACCACTGCAAAAGCCTTGCCAATACCTCTCTAAACCCTAGCCATAAGCCTCTCAAGAATTTGAGAAAAGATGGAAAGAAGGCTCCTCAAATCGGACTGAATCGTGACTTTAAATAGGTTGGAATCGGGCATCCAGACGGCCTTGTGGATGTTCCACACATCCCTGTGGAATTTCCACATGCTCCTGTGGAAATTCCACATTGGGCATGTGGATTCTCTGGAATTCGGATTTTCTACGGGTTGTGAACAATAACTGCTATAGTATATGCTGCAGTGATTTGCTATAGTAACCTGCTACAGTACCCACCAAAAACACTCCCGATTCACACTTTTCATCGGGGCAATATAAACAAGCACACGTTTATGCAGTAGATCGCATCCCTTCTTCAATAAAAAGCCTCATTGGTGAAGATATTGATATCATTGCACAAGTCGGGATACGCAAATGTGGTTGCCTTCGTTTCCCTCCAACTCATTGTAATTGCTTGAATACATGGAGATTGGCACACATTCTCGTATCTTTGAGCCAACTTATGTCTTCGCATTTGTTTCTTCGAAGATTTCATCAAATAGTGCATTCACGATCTACGTTGGCTTCTTTCTAACATATTTCGCTCCACAACCCTACATGCACCAAAGTAACAGAAATACACATGTATTAGTACTAAACCTGATAAAAATAATGCTCAACGCAAGAAAAGAATACTTCGTATTACTAATACACAAGCACTTATCAGTTTCATTAAGCCTTTCAAAACATTATTCTGTATCAAAAAGATAGATGTGACCTTAGCTTTCAAATGAAATGAAAATCAATTTAATTGGACAACAAATTTGAAAGTTATGACTGATTCATAGTAGTTAAATCTATAAACTCATGTATTACATCAACAATAAGGTGTATGACAAAAACCAAAATTGCTAACCATTCATTCATTTTGAATTTAAAAATTTGTCATGCACTAAATAGAGAGATGTTGAACTTAGCTTTGATATTAGATAAAAATAAACTGAATTAGACATTAAATAAGAGAGTTGTGATTAATTCAGTGTAGCTGCATCTATAAACTTATATATAGCCACAACGATGAGACCTGTGACACAAATAAGGTTTCTAACATGTCATTCATTTTAAATTTTAAAATTTATCCTCCATCGATAAGATAGATGTTGAACTTAGCTTTCAAATTAAATAAATATCATCTCAATTCGATAATAAATTAGAAAGTTATGACTGATTCAGTATAGTTGCATCTAATAACTCATGTATAGCTAAAATAATAAGACCTGTGACAAAAATCAAATTGCTTACATGTCTTTCATTTTTCATTTCAAAATTTTTCCTTTACCAAAAAAAAAAGATTTTGAACTTGGCTTTCATATTAAATTGAAATCAACTCAATTAGACAGTAAATTACAGAGTTATGACTTATTCAGCATACCTGCATCAATAAACTCATGTATAGTTACAACAATAATACCTATGACATAAATCAGATAATTTACTTGTCATTCATTTCGAATTTCAAAATTTGTCCTACATCAAAAGGATAGATGTTGAACTTAGCTTTCAAATTCAATAAAAGTTAACTCAATTCAACAATAAAATTGAAAGTTATGAGTGATTCAGTGTAGCTATATCTATAAACAATTGTATAGATACAATAATATGAATTGTGACACAAATCAAATTGTTAACCTATCATTCATTTTAAATTTTCAACTTGCCGCCCTTGCCGGGGAATAGGCATTCTAGAAATACTTTTCACTTTGCTATTTTAGCTATTCATAATTTATTCTATTTCACATTTTCTTCTTCTTCCATCATTATGATTTGTGTTTTTTCTTTGGTTGCAGCTCCAGGTTATGACCTGAGGGAACCCATCGACATTAGTTGAAGGAGATCCTGAACTTGAACTAACACTTCATAGAAAGGGAAAAGAACTTGTGCAGGAACAGTCAAATCAAGCTGAGATAGAAGTTGAGGGGCCAGAGAATATAACTGAATAAAATGAACAGCAGAGGACACTATCCGATTATGCTAGACCCATAATTCTGGGCACACAGTCTAATATTGTGCGGCAACCAATTACATTTCAGAACTTTGAACTAAAGCCAACATTCATCTAGATGATACAGGAATCAGCACAGTTTAATTATTTGGCCAATGAGGATCCGTACAATCACATCGAGAACCTCTTGGAAGTGTGTCACACGCTTAAGATTGATGGGGTTACTAATGATGCTATCAGATTGAGAGCCTTCCCATTTTCCTTGAATGGGAGAGTAAAGCAGTGGCTACATTCATTATCGAGAGCATCGATTACTACTTGGAAGGAGATGGTAGAAGCTTTTCTTTCCCGATATTTCTCTCATGGAAAATCTATAAAGCTCAGGAATGAAATTTCCTTCTTTTTGCAAACAGAATTGGAGTCTCTTTTTGATACATGGAATAGGCCTAAGGAGCTCCTGCGGAAATGTCCTCAACATGGATTCCCCGAGTGGATGATCATTCAGACATTCTATAATTGGTTGAACCCGAGCACAAGATAGTTACTTGATGTTGCAGCAAGAAGTACCTTAGGAAGCAAGACCCTTGAAGAAACCAGACATCTCATTGAAGAAATGACTATAAACAGTTATCAGTGGAACACATGAGACAGAAAAAAGGTAGCCGTACTTCATGAGATTGATGCAGTTACTTCATTGGCGGCTTAGGTTGAGTCATTGAGTAAGAAGTTTGATACTCTATCTTCTCCTAGAGTGGCGGCCCTAACGAGTTGCACTTGGTGTGGGGGAGGTCATGCTTTATCTGATTGCTCGATTTCTATTGGTGGTACATTCTCACTAGAACAAGTGGATTTTGTGGGTAATGTAATGAGAAGCCAAGGCAATCCATATGGCAACACCTACAATCCGGGTTGGAGGAGCCACCGAAACCTTTCATGGAATAATCAAGGGTAACAAAAGGCCATGACACCACCGAGTTTCCGACAACAACAAGAAGCCCAGAACATGGAAAATTGAATTTCAAGTTTGGAGACCCGGATGACTAATCTAGAGAAATCTTTCACCAAGTTTATCCAATCATCGGACACATGGTTTCAGTTGGTCGAAGCTACACTTCGCAACCACACCACGCCATCGCACAATTTCAAGAATCAAGTGGGGAAAATTACGAAGTCATTATTGGAGAGACCTCAAGGAAGCTTGCCTAATGACACCGAAACAAATTCGAAAGAACATGTGAAGGCGATCACTTTGAGAAGTGGTCGTGAGGTTGAGGGTAAGCTTCCGAGTGAGAAGACCAATATTGAAGTACTCGAGTTCATGGAGGTTAAGGAAGTAGTAAAAGGGAAAGGGATGGCACCCCCACCCTACAACCCAAGAATCCCTTATCCTTCAAGATTGAAGAACGACCAAAATTATGAGCAATACAAGAAGTTCTTGGGTCAATTCAAGCAGTTGCATATCAACATTCCATTTGTAGAGGTGTTGTCTCAAATACCTCGCTATGCAAAGTTTCTCAAGGACGTCTTGACCAACAAGAGGAAGATGTAGGAGAGTGTGTCTGTGATTCTAGATGCTTCATGTTCGGCGGTGTTGCAAAAGAATATGCCGAAGAAGAAGAAAGACCCTGGAACCTTCATCATTCTATGTAACATAGGTAATTTGGGTGAAAAGAAGGCATTTTCGGATTTATGGGCTAGCATCAACGTCATGCCTTACTCGTTCATTTCAAAAAGCTAGGCTTGCGAGAGCCTAGGCACACTCGGATGACACTTTAATTGGCGGACCAAATTGTGAGACATCCGAACGGCATCATCGAAGACGTACTTGTGAAAGTCAACAATTACATATTTCCCGTGGACTTTGTAGTGTTGGATATTGATGAGGATGTCAATGCCCCATTGATTCTTGGGAGGCCGTTCTTGCAACCTACCCCGGGGATCATGAAGGAGATGATCCAAAAGATGAATCGAGCAAGAAAATGCCACAAGAAACGCCCCAAGGCTAATGGGGATGTGCAAGAAAGGAGTAAGGGTGACGAACCCTCATGTGGAAACATGGTTGATAACTCCTCCTCTACCCTCAAATGATTATGCTCATCATGCTTTCAAGTTATAGGTAAGAGGGAAACCTTCATCCATGAGCCCCTATGAGGTAAGAATAGGTACGTTAAGCTAAGTGACGTTAAACAAGTGCTTCTTGGGAGGTAATCCAAGAATTTATTTATTTTCTAGATTTTAGTTTAGTACTTGCATGAATAAGACTTTGAGTGTTGGTGTCTTGATTTTTTTACATGCAATTGCTGTGGTTTTCCTGTGGATCATTGATATTTTTTGTGTTCTTTATTGTGATTTTGCAAAGTTCTTGGTCATTTGAGCATGTTTTTCATAATTCTCTGGTAAATTTTGTACAACAAATGTAGGCTCTATATGTGTATAAGTGTTTTAAAATTTTCTGTAGAGTCTGTAATTTTATCCTAAGTTATCCAGAGAAGACATATGCCCATCTGGAATTTCCACATGGGCATGTGTTTATGTTCAGAGCTCAACTTCTCATTACCAAGAAGACACATGGGGCGTCTGAATGCTCTTGTGAACAACCTTCTGATGGTCACACGCCTGTGGGTAATTTCGACACGGGCGTGTGTTTCTATGTAGAGTTTAGAGCTCTATCCCGAGAAGACACAGTGGCGTGTGTCTGTCCCTATGGATGACCTTGTGAATTACACACGGGCGTGGGTAATTTTCAAACGTCCATGTGAAACTCTATAGAGAGTTCTCATCCATCCCGAGATGACACACGGGCTTGTGAAACACTTAGAGAAATTTCTCTGATGGACAGAGAAGCCACAAGGGCGTGTGGGTGCCCCTATGGGTCGGTACTCGGGTGTGGGGAATTTTCACACGCCTATGTGGATACGTTAAAAGGCATGATGTGCTATACTGAGATGACACATGGGTGTGTGAGTGCCCCTGTGAAGCTCCCCTATGGAGGCACACGGGCCTGGGTAATTTCCGCACGCCCGTGTGGATATGCAGAACACTATGAGATGCAGTTTTTCTTTCAAATCTATCCGCATTTCTTCATCTTTACACTCCCAAGCACTAAGAGAACACATCCTTGCACTCTCCCGACTCCTCACCATCATTTTAGTGGGTTTTCACTTGAGTTTTTCAGCCGATCTTAAGTTTTTCATCCTCATCTCATCGGTAAACCCTTTTCCTCTTTTTCTTCGCCAAATCTTGATTTTTTTTGTTTAAATTAGGTGAATGTTGTTTTGTTTACGTGTTAAATGGTTGGTGCATTCTTTTAGAGTGGTTCAGAACGAATTTTTGATGTATTTTTTAGGATTGTGCATAGAGACAGTGCGGTTTTCATGCCCCGTGAATCTACACGGGCTTGTGGAATTTACACACACCCGTGTGGATTTCTACAGAATAGTTTTGTGTGTTTATTTGATCGATTCTCTATTTAATTTTTGTAGATATAGTTCTCAGAACAAAGAAAGCGGCCAGCAAGCATCCCGGAGAGCCCTCACCTGAGCCTGAGCAAATAGAATTCTCGATTTCTGAGAACCAGGCGCGATTTAAGCGTTTGTTGAGACTCAAGTTAGGGTAGACAAATTTCCTGGACTTGAGTGCACTAAGGAAGTGATAAGTGCTTGTGCGATATGAAGGCGAAGCGTTCATTCCTTATGTTGAGCATTACTTTTCTCGGGTTTTTACACTAATATGTGTGTTTTTATGTTACTTTCGTGCAGGTAGGGTTGTGAGGCCGAGTATGAAGAAAAGAAGCCAATGTGGATCATAATACACCGATTTTGGAGGAAATCTTGCTAAGGTTCAAACGCGAAGACATAGGTCGGGTGTGAGATGCTAGAGTGTGTGCCAACCTCCTCGTATTCTAGTTGGCACATCTATTTGGAGGACCACAAGGGCAGTCACACTCGAGCATTCCGACTTATGCACATAGAATAAGAGCTCCACCAACTTGTCTATCATTGAAGAAGCAAGTGATCCACGACGTGAACGTGTGCCTATTTGCGTTACCTCGATGAGAGTATGGATTCTGGAAGCTATTCAGGTCAGTTACTGTAGCAGCACTGTTCACAACCGCCAGAGAAAACAAGAATTCCGAGAATCCACAGCCCGTGTAGTCACCCGATTCAGCTCCGATTTCAGGATTCTTTTCTCCATTTTTTCCCTAATTTGAGAGAGGGCTTCGGCTAGGGTTTTGAGAGGTATTGGCTAGGGTTTTGGAGAGGTTCTACGGCTCTGACATCATGCGTCATTTGGAAGAAGGTTATTGGGAGAGCTTTCGTCGGCACCGATCCGGCGAGGTGTATCCTAGGCCGGACAAAGGATCCCTTGCGACGAGTAGAGGACTCTCCACAAGACCATCGACATGACCATCGAGGGGGTTTTTCTATGGATTCATTGATTACATTCTATTTCTTTGATTGTATTTAGCTCCATGGAGAGCTATACCCCTAGTGGGTACTTGGGTATTTGTGAACCCTAGGATGTATTCATTTCATTGAATCTCTTAATTATGCTTTCAATTAATTGATGTTTATTGTGAGTTCCAACCTTGAATGCTTGATTGTATGAACATTTCCCCTAGAGTGGCTAGGGTTGAGAGTTCTTATTGGTAACCTTGTGAGTGAGTGACACACCATGAGTGTTAGACAAAGCTAGGTTAGAGAGGGTTGAGAAGGTGAGTCGAGAGGTACAGGATCGTCTAATTTCCCCTCTGATGTGATAGATTCTACCTCTGTTCCTCGAGTTCTTTATGGCCATAATAGAATGAATGGTCTAAGGGATGACCCTCCGCTGGGGCTTAGTTGCGAGTGCAACGGAGTGAAGCATTGAGGTGATCTTAGTATCTAGGGCTTAATCGTGGTTAGGGACCTTCCACCTGGACGAAAGGGTTAGGTCTATAATTAGGAAGAGATTTATCACTTGGAATCCCTAGAGCTCATTGCAATTCTATGCGAGTGCGAGGTGTTGAGATTGTTCGATTTTTCATCCGGGACATGTATAGAGTTAGGCATAGTTGACTTTAGATTTGGGACTATGTAATGAAGGATTTCCATGACTCACTATTGCATTGATTAGGAAGCATAATAGAGGGTTCTTGCACTTGAAGCGATCGTCCTAGGTGGAGCATTATCCGAGTACCCCATCTTTATCGATTGCCTTACCTTCTCCTCTACTCGTGCTCTCTTACTTGTTGATTTTACTTTTGAGAATTGAATCATTGTCACACTTATCACTATTGATTTTTCACATAGCTAAGAAGTGGATTAAGTGTTTTTATTCCCTACTCCCTTTGGATTCGATACCCGTTCATCCGGGATTATTACTTCGACAAACCCGTGCACTTGTGGGATATACGCAAGGGGACCTTGTCAGAAAGGTTCAGCAAGGTGACGAAATAGTCGATGAAATTGACGAGCTGCTTGCCATGGGTAGCTGGCGGAGATTATTATCTATTCACGAGCCAGCTATCCGCACTTTGAGCTGGAGGTATTAGTGTCCTTTGAGTTTGACCGAGCATACCCCAAGTTTGACAGTACTGATGCCATACAGTTCAGAGCGTTTGGACATCATTATAGTATGAGCTTCACACGGTTTTCAATGTGACTCAAATTATACGATGAGGCTTTTACCCACACTGAGGAGTACAAGCGACTACCTACTGACTATCCTAGCAGCTTAACTCTTTAAGAGCTTAAAGGGCCTTATGTGGCCATGGTCAGTATGAGCTGGGAGTGGCAAAGGCCACCTGCTTTTCTTGACCGAGTTATAGATACATCCACGCAATCCAGAGCAGATCGGTGAGTACCTACGGTGATAGTACAGGAGTTCTGAGCCGACATAAGTTACTTTACTTATATTCCATGGTACAGAGTGAGCCGTGACATTTGGGACACATTGTGGAAGATTACTTGAGGCACGAGGGCTACTATGAGAGAGTAGGGGTCTTATTCTCAGGTCCATACATCACCATACTCATCATGGCGATGGGTTTATAGACGCTATCAAAGGGGCCGAGAAGGCTATTGTATATCTCCTCTCGGCATAGATACTATGAGATTGATGGGGATAGTCCGGAGAGAGAAACCAGGCGTCTATGTGATGATCATGCCCCTAGTTGAGATAGTCGAGGCCGAGGGAGATGCAGGAGAGGGGTCTCAATCAGTTCCCGAGCCTCAGCCTGAGCAGATGGAGACAGAGGCATCTTCCCACAGCACAGGGGCCACCGCCTATGCGTATATTTTCTCCCACTCGAGCTCATGATTGATTAGGGAGGCTCGAGAGTGCTATGGGAGTATTACAGGCTAGATTTAATTGAGGTTCGTACCACACATTCCATCAACCACACTGAGATGATGGCGCTCTGAATATTTTACAGTAGATTCTTGAGCGAGACGCGACATCTCCCGTTGTGATGAGACCCCATATCTCTCAGGCACCACCATCACCACCAACACCAGCCGATCCACCAGTTACAACATCATTTCCATTAGCAGAGCAGATAGCACCAGACACCGATGCTTGAAACGTCCTCTATCTTTTTTTTTTAAGTTTCATTTATGCTTTTCGTATTTTATTTCTGCATTTATTTTGGACTTGTATCACTCAGAAAGTATCTTACTTCTGAGTTTATCTTTTATTTTTGTGTTGTTTCGAGTTGTATTTCATTGCTTTATCTTTATATACTCCAGTTTATTTTCTTTTTGTTGAGCTTCACTCAACTCCCTTGTATATACATGCAAATGGTCTTGTGAGTATGTAATTTGAGGACTAGTCATGGACACAGTCAATATGATCATGTGTGCTCCACAACCCATTGGAACTCAACTCTTAAGGAACATAGTTCTATCAAACATACCATTAGGAGTTCAGGGGAGTATTGTTTCAATTGCCCACCTTGACATATTTTTTGAGTGTTATACTTTTTATTGTTCTTACATGCGTACATTGAGGGCAATGTACATCTTAAGTGTGAGGGGGAGTTCACATTACACATGTTCTTTACACGAGTTTTTACTGAACATACATGCTCATGTAGCCAATGGCGGTTCACCTTAGTTGCAATGGTTGTATTCTTAAGTTTAGTGGAAGTTTCAACATTGAATGTTCTCATGCTCTAGTTTTTACTTGAATTTCTAGAAATTTTTGCCCGATTGACACTTGTTGCACTACTTGCTCATTAAACCTTTTTGGAAACACAAGTTCGATGTTTGAGGGACTAGTTAGTTTTGTTTCTTGTGTTAATTTTGCTAGAAAAAAAAGTAGTTGTATTTGTTTTGGTTGTTCATTGGGGGTGGAAAGAACTACCACCTATGAAGTATGAAGCTACTCTCATAAGTCGGATACTAGTTATGCCCTAATGAGAAAAAGAGCTATCTCATGGGATGAGTGAAAGCTACCACCCCGGTAGAAAGAGATACCACCTCAAAAGTGTGAAAGCCACCTTAGCGGCCGTTTTGGAAAGGGCTACCTTAGAGAATGTGTGAAGCTGCTACCATCTCTTTTCTTTCTTTTTGTACATAAATAAGTCCGTCTAACTTAGAGCTTTGAGGAGTATACGCTGGGTTGACTTTTGTGAGTTTACACACACTTACATGATATTGGGTTTGTTGTCCTTTTTTATTCGAGTTTATAGCTAGAGCACTGATTTTTTGTATTTAGTGTTGAAAGTTCCCTTACTTGTAAAATGCTCTCCATGCATGCTTTGGTGAACCTAAGGCCAAGCACTTTCAATTTTCCTTCTTATGTGCTTTAATGTTTTATTTTTTCCTTGAGGACAACCAAAAGCTTAAGTGTGGGGGGGTTTTATAAGTGCTTGTGTATTAGTAATAAAAAGTATTCTTTTCTTACATTGCGCATTATTTATCTCAGATTTTATCGCTTATACATATGTATTTGTGTTACTTTTGTACATATAGGGTTGTGGAGATGAGTATAGAAGAAAGTAGCCAAAGTAGATACATGTTTTGGAGGGCACAAAGGCAGTGATATTCGCATGTTCCAACTTGTGCAAAGCTAGCAAGATCATCATCAAATGTGATTGTTATTGAAGAAGCAACGTGATCTACCGCATGAATGTGTGCTCATTTATGTCACCTCAATATAAAGTGTGGATTCGAGAGCATTTTCTAGGAGCACTATAGCATTTTATTGTAGTAAAGTATTGTAGTAAACTACAGTATGAGTTACTATTCACAGGCCACAGAAAACTGGATTTCTAGAAATTCACACGGGCGTGTGAAAAATCCACACACCCGTGTGGTTGCCCGATTCCGGCCAATTTAAAGTTCCATCCTTTCTTCATCTTTTCCCCATCTTTGGAGGCTTCCACGGCTAGTGTTTAGGGAGTCTTTGGCAAGGTTTTTGGAATGGTTCTATGATAACTGCTTGTGCGATAAGAATGCAAAGCGTTTTTTCCTTATGATGTGCATTAATTTTGTCAGGTTTTAGCGCTAATACATGTGTATTTGTGTACTTTTATGCATGTTGGGTTGTGAGGCCGATTATTTGTGAAAAAAGCCATTGTAGATCGTTTTACACATTATTTGGAGGATATCTTGAGAAGGCTCAAATGCAGAGACATGAGTTGGGTTTAGAATGCTAGAATGTATGACAACCTCCTTGTATTCGAGCTAAGGTAATGATTTGGAATGGCACGAAGGCAGTTACATCCCAGTATTCTGGCTTGTGCATATTTAGCAAGATATCCACCAACGTGACTGTTTATTGAAGAACCAAGACGATCTATGACGTGAACGTGTGCCCGTTTATGTTATCTCGATGAAAGCATTGATTCGGGAGTATTTCGGGATGTCACTGTAGCAGGTACTGTTCATAGCCGGCCGAAGAAGGAGCAAAACAGAGGAGCCACACGGGCGTGTGGAAATTCCACACGCCCGTGCGTTAATTCCACAGGCCAGTGTGGAATATCCATAGGGGCGTGTGGAATCCTTATTCCAGCCCTATTTCAGGTTGATTTCAGCCCCGATTTCAACATTTTTTTCTCCATCTTTTCCCCAACTTGAGAGAAGGTTGCGGCTAGGGTTTTGAGAGGTATTGGCTAGGGATTTGGAGAGGTTCTATGGCTTTGATATTGTCATCTCTTTGAAGAAGGTTGGTAAGGGAGCCTCCGTCTGATTAATTTGGCAAGGCGTATCTTATACCAGACAAGGGGATCTTGCGACGAGTAAAGGACTCTCCACAAGACCATCGCCACGACTATCGAGGGGCTTTTTCCTATGGATTGCTTTCTTTTACATTTGTTTTCATTATTGTTTGTATTGTGCTCCATGGAGAGCTAAACCCCTAGTGGGTACTTGGGTATTTGTCAACCCTAGGATGTATTAGTTTGATTGAATCTCTTTATTATGCATTCAATTAATTGATGTTTTTGTGAATTCCAATCTTGAATGTTTGATTGTTGATTACTCCCTTAGAGTGACACTAAGGTTGAGAGTTCATGTGGTAACCCTTGTGAGTGAGTGACACACCACGAGAGTTAGACAAAGCTTGATTGGAGATGCTTGAGAGGGTGAGTCGAGAGATTTATCACTTGGAATCCCCAGAGCTCAATGCAATCCTTCTTACGAGTGCGAGGTTGAGAGGTTGTTCAACCTCTCCTCCCGGACATGTAGAGGATTAGGCTTGGTTAACCCTAGATTCGGGACCATGCATTAAAAGGATGTCCCTGACTCACCATTTGATTAGTTAAAAAGCATAATAGAGAGTTCTTACACTTGAAACGGTTTTCCTAGGCGGATCGATACCTGGGTACCCCATCTTTATTGATTGCCTTACCTTTTCCTTTACTTTTTCTTTCTTTCAGGTTACTTTACTTTTGAGAATTGAATCTTGTCATACATATTACTATTCATCTTTCATATAGTTAAGAAACAAATTAATTATTTTTATTCCCTTTTCCCTGTGGATACGAAACCCCACTCACCTAGGATTTATTACTTTGACAACCCCGTGCACTTACGGGGAGCATTATTATTCTACGTCCTTAGACACCGCATTCCTTCGGAAGAGAGTTATTGTGGGAGCTTTCATGGGTATTGATTCGGTGAGGTGTGTCTTAGGCTTAACGAGGTAACCTTTGAAGAAGACGACACTACTCCATAAGACCATCGACAAGAATACCAAGGGGGTTTTATTCATGGATTTCATATCATTACTTTTGATTTCATTATTGATTGTATTGTGCTCCGTGGAGAGCTAAACCGCTAAAGGGTATTTGGACTTGTAAACCGGAGGATGTTTTTGTTTCATTGACCGTTTATATGCTTTCTTTAATTGATGTCTTTAATTGAGTTCCAATCTTGAATGCTTGTTAAATTGATTTTCCCATAGAAAGACACTAGGGTTTAGAACCCAACTTGGTAACCTTTGTGGATGAGTGACACACCCTGAGGGTTAGACAATGCTAGATTGGAGAAGGTTGAGAGGGTGAGTCGATAGGTACCGGAACATCACCTTTCCTCTCGGGATGTGATTTGTCCTACCTCCACATTCCAAATGTTCTTTGCATTCACAATAGAGTGAAGTGCTAAGAGATAAACTCCGTTGGGGCTTAGTTACGAGAGCAACAGAAGGAAGCGTTGAAGTAATCCTTAGTATCTGATGCTAAATTGTGACTAGGGGTCTTTCATCTAGACCAAAGGGTTAGATCTAAATTAGGGAATAGGGTTTATCACTTGGAGTCCATAGAGCTTTTTGCAACTTTGCACAGTGTGAGATGTTGAGACTGAGTGATTTCTCCGCTTGGACATAGTATAGAGCTAGTCACGATTAACCTTAGGTTTGAGACTGTGTATTTTAGGATTTCCACGACTCATGAAGCATTAGTTATGAGACATAATGATTGGCCTTGCACTTGAAACAATTGCCCTAGGGTGAGCAATATCTGGGTTCCCCACTTACTATCAATTACCTCTCCTATCTTTTATTTGCACCTCCTCCCTTTTTCCTTATTTCTATTTGCATTGATTTTGTTCACTTCACTATCGATTCATCTTCGTTCTAGTTAAATAGCAATCTTTGTGTTTCTAATCACTATTCCCTGTGGATATGACTACCAACTCACCTTGGTAATATTACTTTGACAAACCCGTGCACTTGCCGTCAACACGCAAAAGGGGTGTTGTCAATCATCGTAGCTGCATCTCTAAACTCATGTATGGCTACAAGAGTAAGACCTGTAACAAAAATCAAATGTTAACCTATTATTTATTTTGAATTTCAAAATTTATCCAGCACTTAAAAGATAGATGTTGAACTTAGCTTCCATATTAAACAAATCAACTCAATTGCATAATAAATGAGATAGTTATGATTGATTTTTCTTGGATACATCTATAAACTCTTGTATAGCTACAACAATAAGGCCTATGACAAAAATTAGATTATTTACCTATTATTCATTTTGAATTTCAAAACTTGTACTCCATTAAAAAGATAGATGTTGAACATAGCTTTCTAATTAAATAAAAATCAACACAATTGGACAAAAATTTGAAAGTTATGACTGATTTAGCGTAGCTGTATCTCTAAACTAGCGTATAGACAGATCAATAAGAATTGTGACAAAAATCAGATTGCTAACTTGTCATTCATTTTAAATTAACTCAATTGGGCAATAAATTAGAAAGTTAATACTAATTTCTGCATAGATGGATCTAAAAACTCAAATATAGATTAAAAAAAATATGGATTGTGATATGAATCACATTGGTATCCTATAATTTATTTTGAATTGAAAATTTGTCCTCCAACAAAATAGATTGATGTTGAATTAAGCTTTCAAATTAAACAAAAACAATCTTGATTGGACAATTAATTAGAGTGTTATGACTTATATAGTGTAGGTGAATCTATAAACTCATGGACAACTACAATAATAAGACCTATGACGCAAATCAGATTGCTAACTTGTTATTAATTTCTAATTTCAAAATTTGTCATATATAAAAAATAATATATGTTGAATTTTGCCTTCAATTTAAGAGAAAGCCAACACAATTGGATAATAAATTAGAAAGTTATGACTGATTTAGCGTAGCAGCATCTATTAACTAATGTATCAATACATTAATAAGGCATGTGACACACATTATATTGCTAACCTATTATTTATTTTGAATTTGAATGTTCATCTTATATCGAAAAGATGGATGTTGAACTTAGGTTTTAAGTTAAACAAAAATAAACTCAATTAGAGAATAAATTAGAAAATTATGACCGATTATGCGTACCTGCATCTATAAACTCAAGTATACATACAACAATAAGACCAGTGACACAAATCAGATAGTTTACCCTATCATTCATTTTTGAATTTGAAAATTTATCCTCCATCAAAAAGATAGATGTTGAAGTTGCCTTTTAAATTAAATACAAATCGACTCAAATGGATAATAAATTACAAAATTATGATTAATTAAGCATAGCTGCATCTATAAACTCATCTATTGATATAACAATAAGCCCTATGAGAGAAATTAGAGTGTTATTTTATCATTCATTTTGAATTCAAAAATTTGTAATCCAACAAAAACATAGATGTTGAACTTAGCTTTTCAAATTAAATAAAAATCAACTCAATTGGACAATAAATTTGAAAGTTATGACTAATTCAGGATAGCTGTATCTATAAAGTCGTATATGGCAACAACAATAACATTTGTGACACAAATCATATTGCAAACCTGTCATTCATTTCAAATTTAAAAATTTTTCGTCTTTTGAAAAGATAGATGTTGAACTTAGCTTTCAAATTAAATTAAAATCATCAAAATTGTACTATAAATTAGACTGTTGTGACTAATTTAGCTCAGCTCAATTTGTAAACTCATGTATAGCCACAACAATAAGACCTGTGACACAAATCTAATTACTAACCTGTTATTCATTTTGAATTTCAAAACTTGTCCTTCATTGAAAATATAGATGTTGAACTTAGCTGTCATATTAAACAAAAATTAACTCCATTGGATAATAAATTAGAGAGTTATGACTAACTCAGTGTAGATACATCTATAAACTCATGTATGGCTACAACAATAAGACCAATGACACAAACTAAATTGTGTACCTGTCATCCCGTTTGAATTTCAAAATTTGTCCTAAATCAAAAGGATAGATGTTGAACTTAGTTTTCAAATTAAAGAATATAAACTCGATTGGACTATAAATAAAAAAGTTATGACTGATTCAACATAGTTGCATCTACAAACTAGTGTACAGATACAACAAAAACACCTAACACCAGTGACACGAATCACATTCATAAACTATCATTCATTTTGAATTTGAAAATTTATCCTCTATGTAAATATTAGATGTTAAATATAGCTTTCAAATTAATAAAAAATTAACTCAATTAGACAATAAATTTTAGGGTTATGAATGATTTTACTTAGCTGGTTTTATAAACTCATGTATAGCAACAAATATAAGACCTGTGACACAAATAATTTTGATAACCTGTCATTCTTTTTGAATTCCAAAATTTGTCACCAATCAAAAAGATAGATTTTGAACTTGGCTTTCAAATTAAATAAACATCACCTTAATTGAACAATAAATTATAAAGTTATGACTGATTATGTGTAGATTACATCTATAAACTCAAGTGTAGCTACAATAGTAAGACCTGTGACACAAATTAGATTGCTACACGTCACTCATTCTGAATTGTAAAATTTATCCTCTATCATAAAGATAGATGTTGAACTTAGTTTTCAAATTAAAAAAACATCAACTTAATTGGACAATAAATTAGAAAGGTATGACTAATTTAGCATAGCCGCATATATGAATTCATTTGTGGCTACAAAAATAAGACATGTGACACAAATCAGATTGTTACCTTGCCATTCATTTTGAATTTCAAAGTTTATCTTCCATGGAAAAGATATATGTTGAACTTGACTTTCAAATTAAATAAAGAATCACCTCAATTTTATATTAAATTAGAATGTTATGACTGATTCAACGTGGCCGCATCTATGAACTCATTTATAGATATAATAATATGACCTATGACAAAAATCTGATTGCTACCCTGTCATTCCTTCTGAATTTGAATATTTATCCTTCATAAAAAAAGCTTGATGTTGAACTAAGCTTTCAAATTAAACAAAACTAAACTTAATTGGATAATAAATTAGAAAATCATGACTGATTCAGCATAGCTGTGTCTATAAACTCATGTTTAGATAGAACAATAAGACCTGCGATACAAATTATATTGCTAAAATGGTCATTTATTTTGAATTTGAAAATTTGTCCTAGATTAAAAAGATAGATGTTGAAGTTAGCTTTAAAATTACATAAAAATCAACTCAATTGGAAAACAAATAAGGAAGTTATGAGTGATTTAGCGTAGGTACATCTATAAACACATGTATAGCTACAAATATAAGCCCTATGACACAAATCATATTGCTAACCTGCAATTTCATTTTGAATTTGAAAATTTGTGCCCCATTGAAAAGATTGATGTTGAACTTAGCTTTCAGATTATAGCAAAATCAAATCATTTGGACAATAAATTAGAACATAGCTGCATTTATAAAGTCATCTATAGATACTACAATAAGAATTGTTACACAAATTTGATTGCTAACCTATCATTAATTTTGAATTTGGAAATGTGTGCTTTATTAAAGAGATTGATGTTGAACTTAGATTTCAAATTAAATGAAAATCAACTCAATTGAACAATACATTCAAATGATATAACTTATTCAGTGTAGCTACATTTATAAACTCATGTGTAGCTACCACAATAAGACCGGTGGCACAAATGAAATTACTTACCTATCATTCTTTTTGAATTTCAAAATTTAACCTCCATCAAAAAAATAGAAGTTAAACTTACATTTCATATTAAACAAAAATTAAGTTAATTCAACAATAAATAAGAGATTTATGACTGATTCAGTGTAGCTGTATCCATACACCCATGTATAGCTATAATAATAAGACATGTGACAAAAATCAGATTGCTAACCTTTTATTCATTTTGAATTTCAAAATCTATCCTCGATCTAAAATATAGATGTTGAACTTAGCTTTCAAATTAAATGAATAGAACCTTAATTGAAAGATAAATTAGAAAGTTACGACTAATTCAGTGTAGTTGTATCTAAAAACTCATTTGTAGCTACAAGAATAAGACATGTGACGCAAATCAAATTGATAACCTATCATTAATTTTGACTTTGAAAATATATCTTCTATCAAAAAGATAGAAGCTAAACATAGCTTCCAAATTAAACAAAAGTCAATTAAATTAGACAGTATATTAGTAAATTATGACTGATATAATGTAGTTGCATCTACAAACTCATGTACAGACATAACAATAAGACATGTGACAAAAAATAATATTGCTAACTAGTCATTCATTTTGAATTTGAAAATTTGTCTTGGATTGAAAAGATAGATGCTGAAACTTAGCTTCTGAATTTAACAAATATTAACTCAATTGGACAGTATATTAAAAAGGTATTACTGATTCGACGTGGTTGCATGTATAAACTCATATATAGATTCAATAATTAGACATTTGACACAAATATGATTGGTAACTTGTCATTCATTTTAAGTTTCAAAATGTGTCTTCCATCTAAAAGAAAGATGTTCAACTTAGCTTTGCCACTAAAAAAAATCAACTCAATTGGACACTAGATAAGAGTCTTATGGCTGATTTAGCATAGTTGCATCTATAAACTCATGTATAGCTACAAATATAAGAGTTGTGACACAAATAAGATTGCTAACCTATCATTCATTTTTTATTTTAAAATTTATCTCCCATGAAAAAGATAGATGTTGAATTTAGCTTTGAAATGAAATAAAAATCAACTTGATTGGGCAATAAATTAAAAAGTTATGACTGATTAAGCGTAATTACATCTATAAACTCATGCACAGCTACAAGAATTAGACTTGTGACACAAATCAGATTCCTAACCTATATCATACATAAAAAGGATAGATGTTGTACTTAGTTTTAATTTAAACAAAAAATAACTCAATTGGAAAATAAATTAGAAAGTTATAATTGATTCAGCATATCTGCATCTATAAATTCATGTTTAGCTACAAAAATAACACCAATGATACAAATCAGATTGTTAACTTGGCATTCATTTTGAATTTCCAAATTTATCCTCATCGAAAAGATAGATATTGAACTTAGCTTTCAAAATTAAATAAAAATAACTCAATTGGACAATACATTGCAAATTTATTACTGATTCTGCATGTCTGCATCTATAGACTCATGTATAGATGTAATAATAAGACCTGTCACACAAATCTGATTGCTAACCTGTCATTTATTTTTAATTTCAAAATTTGTCCTTCATCAAAAAGATAGATGTTGAACTTAGCTTTCAAATTAAATAAAAATTGAGTAGTGCATATGATATCATATTTGGTATACCTCTAATGCACTCTTTTGCTTGTCTTTTAGCACCTTTTGTTTAATATATGATGCTATTATGGGTATGTTTGTTCATGGTATAGGATTTTTGGGCTCAAAACAAATAGGAGTGAAATTAGGATGAAAATCAGCCAAAGAATGTGTATATTCTCTAAGTGTCCAAGCCAAGCATGGGCAAAGCACGGACGTGTTGGTTCCCCAAGATTTTCTCTAGAAATGAATCTCTCTTGCCTTTCAACATGAGCACGGGCAAAAGTATGAACGTGCTTCTCTCTGTGAATATCTCTGGATGGGAGCTTCTTGTACTTTCAGGGGAAGAACAGTTTGCGTACTCCTTTAATAAGTGTGCTCATGCTACGCACAAGTTAAGCATGACCGTGCTTTCCCTGTGATTTTCTCTGGATAACACTTAGCCATTTCACTCAAAAACCACAAGAAGAGCACATGCTAAGCATGACCATGCTCAGGTTTTGTTGAGCTCAAAAAGTCCTTTTTATCTCCCAAATCTAGGGTTTTAATAGGATCTTTTGTTAGTGAGTTTTCTTCTCTAGGAAAGGAGCGCTCAAAAGGATGATGATTAGCCTTCACCACACGAGCTAAGTGCATCAAGGTTGAGTTAGAGACACCTCAGAAGTGGAGTTTGCCCATTCCATCGAGTACTTGATGTGCAAGTGCAGAGATCATTGTAGAAGATGGAAGTCTTGACGTCTCTCTTATTTGCAATTATCTTTTTCTCTCAGTTATATAAATTCATGAGGGGCTAATCATTACACGGTGCCCTAGGATAGTTAACTATGTTTATTCTTGTACTTTGACTACTTGTTTTTAATGCCTATAGAGTTCTATTGCATTCTTTGTGTTAATTAATGTGTTGCAAAACTTAGCATGCTTGTGACAAGTAGTTGCCTTAGCAAAACATGGCATATTTGAGAGCTGTAGAAGCAACATGACTTTTGAGCACCCACAAGGATCTTAGAATGTACCTTGGTAGGCATTAGACTTAAGTCAGTATCTTGAGCACATAGGAATCATCCCCGGGCATTGCTCTCTTGTTATCGAATCTCAACACTAGTCAACCTGGTTCTTCTACCCTTTTGTTCTTTTTCTTTGTTTGGTAGTTAATCAATTTATCGCCCCTTTTTGTAATTAGTAGACATTAGAGGATCAATTAGTACTAGAAGTCTAGTCCTTGTGGTTCGACTACCCTACACCTTCGTGGGGTACCACTTTATTACTGGTTACAATATGTGCAATTACGGAGAGTACATCATGTTTTTGGCGCTAATGCCGGGGACTGGCAATTTTTAGGAAACTTAAAATTCTAGTGATTTAGTCCTTATTTTTGCTTGTTTATGCTTGTGAATATCTTCTCTTTTCTTTACCATTCATTTTCACCTTTCTTACTCTCTTTCTTCCATTTCCCCTTTGGTATTAACCTTGTTCTATTTTTTTTAGTGAAGTAACCTATTGTATAACCCGTGGAAGTTCCTCATCTCCAATGCAGGCCCCGATCCAAAAATTCAGTGAAATTTTCAAAGGCTATTCAGTTAGTAGTGATCCATATTGAAGTCAATCAAGAGGAAGAAATGGCCGGGAATCAACAACAGAGTATTCATAATTATGCCTAGCCAAATCTAGAAGAGTTGGGTCTAGCATCGTTCACTTTCATATTGTGGTAAACAATTTTAAATTAAAGCCCAACTTTATTTAGATGGTGTAGTAGATGTGCCAATTTCATGGGTTCTAAGATGATGATCCTTATGTGCACCTGAAAAATTTCTTGGAAATCTGTGATACATTCGAGGCAAATAATGTGTCTATGGAAGCTGTTCGTCATAGACTCACTCTCCCCATTCTCTATACAAGGGCCAAACAGTAGCCAAGATCCTTGCCTAAAAGGTCTATCACTAAATGGAAGCAAACCATGGAGACATTTCTTACCAGATATTTTCCTCCAGTAAAGACCACCAAGTTGAGAAGCGATATCTCCTCTTTCTTGCAGTTGGAATCCAAATCCTTGTATAATACTTGGGAAAGATACAAGAAAATGTTAAGAAAATGCCCACAACACGAAATCACATAATGGATGCAAATCCAAATATTTTATAATGGGTTGAACAGTGCTACCAAACAGATACTTGATGCAGCTTCTGGGAGATCCTTGTGTAATAAGAAACCGAGTGCAAAATATAGTTTAATCAAGGAAATGGCAAGCAATGGCTATAAATGGAGTTCTGAAAGTAACAAGCCGGTAAAGGCAACCAGGATTTATGAAGTGGATGCCATTACCACCTTAGAAGCATAGGTTGAAGTAATCACGATGAGACTTGATACAATGCAAATGATTTCTCAAGCTTTCAGTATCTCCTTGTGAGAGTTGGGGACCTCAATGTGATCCTAGTAGTTCTTCTTCTTCTATTATGGGTGCCGGGAAAACTAAACAAGTTGACTTTGTTGGCAGAGCAGACGTTACCAAATAACCCATACAATAACACATACAATGTGGGTTGCAGAAATCATCCAAACTTTTCATGGAGCCAACTGGGATAGCGGTAAGTTTCACAATAACTGCCTAGGCATCCACAACAAAATGTTCAACCACCTCCTCCTCCCCTGGGACATTCTAATGAACTTATAGTTTTATTGACTCAGTACATTAAAGATAACAAAATTCATCTTTTACAGCATGAATAAATAATGAGGAACACTAATGTCATTATGAGAAACTTGGAGCATCACATGGCCCAAATGTCAAAGATAATTGAGGAAAGGCTCCCAGGTTCTCTCCCTAGTAACACATAGTCAATCCCAAGGAATCTCTTAAGGATGTGACCTTAAGAAGTGGCAAGCAACTTCCAATCCCTATCGTGAAGGAACCCGAGATTGAGATTATTGAATCTTAGTTAGGAGCAAGGCAATTAGTGGCTGTTGATCTTGAAACTCCAATCAACAATGAGGAGAAGTAATAAACAAAGGAAAGAACTGAATTACCCGAATACCAACCCAATGTTCCTCATCTGTGAAAGTATAGAAAGATCAACAAGAAGAGCAGTATAAGAATTTACATGATGTGTTCAAGACCTTGCACATAAATGTTCCACTTGTTGAGGCTCTTGCACAAATGTCAAGGTATGCAAAATTCTGAAGGAACTGCTCATGAACAAGAGGGAGCTTGAGGAAGTGTCCTCTGTGATGCTTAGTGAAGAATGTTAAGCTTTGATCACTGACAAGCTTCCAAAGAAAGAGAGAGACAGTGGGGGATTTATCATTCCTTTTACTATTGGAGGCCTTGTGAATGAGAAAGCTCTGATTGATCTTGGAGAAAGTATCAACCTGATGCCCTCCATAATCTTCCAAAAACTAGGGCTAGGGGAACTAAAGTCCACTATAATGACTTTATAGCAGTCAGACAAGTCCATCCATCAACCAAGAGGCATTATTAAAGATGAGTTGGCGAATATGGACAAGTTTGTCTTTCAATGGACTTTGTGATTGTGGGCTCCTTTTTTCTCCTGTCTTTTGATTAGGGTTAGACCGGTTAAAAATAATGGATCACAAATAAAATTTAATTTTTTATGACTTCAAGAGATTATGGGTTCATGAATTCCATTAAGAGCAAGCTCTTAATGTTAATTACCCTGGACATTGTCCCAGGAACCTCCGATTAAGAAATAAGTGTGAATAAGAAACAAATTGTGACAATCAATTTTCATTTATTTGAATAAATATGAATTCATGGATTTCATTGAAAACAAAAGAAACTTGAAATCCTCTTGAAAATCATCTTGACTTATGGACTTGTATCCGAACTTCTGACTTGGACATTTTTTGCATTTTGGATTTGATTTACATCTTGAATTTGATTTGAATTTCAAGTTATGACTCCTCCATGTTGATGAACCATAGACTTGATTTTGATTTTTCATAAGCTTCGGCTTCTATGCTTGTGAAGCTCCTTTCTTGACATGTGAAAGTCTTTCGGTCTTTGATTTCTGATATCTTGAAACCGCTAAGTTCAATTGTCGATTTATATGAATTTTCAAATATTGACTTGTGAAACTCTTCGGGTCTTCAAATTTGATGTCTTGTGACCATTGAGTCCAATTGTCAATTTTTTTATAGATTTTTAAATATTGAATTGTGAAGCTATTTGGGTCCTTGACTTTTGATGTCCTGAGACTGTTGATCTCAATTGTCGATTTATATGAATTTTCAAATATTGACTTCTGAAATTCTTTGGGTCTTCGACTTTGATATCTTGAGACCATTGAGTCCAATTGTCGATTTTTTTATAGATTTTTAAATATTGACTTGTGAAGCTCTTTGGGTCCTTGACTTTTGATGTCCTGAGATCGTTGAGCCCAATTGTCGATTTATATAAATTTTCAAATATTGACTTATAAAACTCTTTCGGTCTTCGAATTTTGATGTCCTGAGACCATTGAATTCAATTGTCAATTTATATGGATTTTCCAAATAATGACTCTTTTCATAACTTGAATCTTGACTTGGTTGCTCTGGTTTATAATATGTCTCTGGTTTAAAATATATATCTTATTGCCGCCTTGAGATAAACTTAGCCATTACCTGGTGATAAACATCCCTTGTCGTTGCTTTGAAATTAGTATATATCAGGACACTTGTCATAGTGGGTTCTATTTATTTATTTCTCTGCTATCCGTTTGCTTGCATATCATTCCCAGATTTTTTTTATTCTAATCCACACTTGTCATAGTGGGTTCTATTTATTTATTTATTTATTTTAGAGGGCATGTGAGTATATAGCATGCACACTTCTCATTTTTTATTATTTATTTATTATTTTTTTTTATCATGAGCATATACATGATTCTCAATTTTTATCTCATGCACGTGTGCATGCATATAATGATTTTTTTTTGTGCCCATATGCATGGTGATCTTGCCTTTTAGATGTATGAGAATGCATGTATACATGCTACTCATTTTGAGAACTCCATGTGTATCTCTTGTGTAGTGGGACTCATAAACCATGTCGTATGCACATATATCATTGCATCATTTTCATTTTTTTTAATTCCCTATATATATGCATGCATGGGCACGTGAATACAAATATATATACATATATATATATACCTGGAACCCCATACTCATCATTTACTAATGGTGGACCCGGCCTTTTTTGTTTTTTTATTATTATCATTATTTTATTAATTTTTCTTTAATAAGTGATTCACGTAAGTATGCATGCTTTTTTTCCTATTTCTTTTTTATTTTTTGCATGCTTCTCATTATTTCATTATTTTTATTTTTTGGACTTTTATTTTTTATTTTTTTAATATATGAGACTATAGCATGTTTTTTGTCATTTTCATTGGTTTTTTTATATATATATTTTTTAACACACCATATTAATATGGCCCACCATATTAATCTCATGCAACCTTCATTGCATCAATGGCCTCCAACAACAACCATGCATATATATATATATATATATATTTCAAAATAATACATGAGTATGAATGCCTTTTCTTCATGCATGCATGACCCACGTGAATTGATTTATTTTTTTAATTAATTAATTATTTTTTTTGTCTCATGCACGTGAGTGTCCTATAGAGAGAGATACAGGTTGTAGCTTGCCCTCATTTTTCCAACAAAACCACCTCCATTATTGGTTCCCTTCCTTGCTTTTAATTTATTTAATTTACTTCTTTATTATTATTATTTCTATCAACACCAAAAAGGCAGGTTCTTTCTTTAAAAAAAATGCCAGGATGTAAATGTTTACAAGCACTAATATATATACACATGAGTGAAATCTATAAGTTTTGGACCTTCAATATCTTTATAGAATATATCATGTTCTTCTTCATTGTTGGTTGTACAACTTCTCTATCAAAGTATTGAATCAAAGATAAAAAAAACGAATTTTTGGCGATATTTTAATTTATTGTTTATGACTTGTGCGGTTATTGTTTGATTTTATTCAAGTATCGGGACATCAGAGAGCTTAGGAGTTCTTGATCGGTTTTGGGTGAGATCCAGCAACTTTGTTGATTCATCTTCAATTGAGGTATTGTAGTTTTCTTTAGCTTCTGGATTCTTAACTTTTGTTTTATGGATAAACATTGAAACTGGTTTGTGTAGCTTGCCAATAAGAATACAGGATATGAAAACTCCTTTTCCCTGAGATCTGGCGGAAGTCTACAACCAGTTGTATTACATGTAGGTGTAGTGCAGTTTGGTTCTATATTCAGAAGAACAACATTGGCTATGTCATCGTTGGGATAAGCTATGCAACTGCTACTGACAGGCATTACTGGAGGCTTATAACATCTGTATTTTTCATATAAGTGTGCTTCATCTGGTATATCATATACTAATTCAAAAGTTCAAGCTGAAGTATTTTAGAAGAGTTACTAGTTTTGCACCTTTGGCATCACTTATATTCACATCAATCATTGTACCACAGGCTAGATTTCTTGGTCATTTATCTGGAAT
Organism: Dioscorea cayenensis subsp. rotundata; assembly: GCF_009730915.1. Lineage (NCBI taxonomy): Eukaryota > Viridiplantae > Streptophyta > Magnoliopsida > Dioscoreales > Dioscoreaceae > Dioscorea > Dioscorea cayenensis. The sequence continues at coordinate 13,957,464 of NC_052472.1, read as the reverse complement.
TGTGGTTGGTTATAGCATTGCTTGGGGCTTGATCTATGGAATAAACAATTGCTGGGCGTTGTCTATGCTAGGATAGATTATTCTTGTAGCTGTACTGAGTATGAAATGCACCGGAGTTGTTGATTTCTCATTCATTAAGATTGAATCTGTTGCACATCCCTCACTACCTACTGTTGGTTTTCCCACTTTAGGTACTGATGGAATATACAATCTGCAAGAGTCTCCTCCAAGAATTCCTCATAAGTGCTTGTGTGATAGGAATGCGAAGTGTTATTTTCTTATGATGAGCATTTTTTATCAGGTTTTAGCACTAATATGTGTGCATTTATGTTACTTTCATGCATATCGGGTTGTGAAAGCTGAATGTCAGAGAAAGAAACCAATGTAGATCGTGAATGCACCACTTTGGAGGAAGTCTTGAGAAGGATCAAACGTGAAAACATAAGTCACTCTCAAGATGTGTGAATGTGTGCAAACCTCGGTGTATTCAAGTTAGCATAATGATTTGGAGGGGCACAAAGGCAATCACATTCGAGTATCCCGGCTTGTGCATTAATAGCAAGATCTTCACTGATAAAGCCGTTGTTAAAGAAGCAAAGTGACCTACGACATAATGTGTGCCTGTTTCCATTACCTCGATGAAAACAAGGATTCGGGGTGTTTCGGGTAGGTATTGCAGGAGGGCGTTGTAGCAAACACTATAGCAATTCATTGTAGTAGGTGTTGTTCAAAGCCGCCCGAGAAAAGTGACTTCCAGAGAATCCACACGGGCTTGTGGAAATTATCCACTCCCGTGTCGAAATTCCACATAGGCCGTGTGGAGAATGCACACAGGCATGTGGATGTCCGATTCCAGCCCTATTTAAAGGCCAATTTTAGCCCCGATTTGAACATTCTTTTCTCCATCTTTTCCCCAACTTGAGAGAGGCCAGTGGCTAGAGTTTGGAGAGGTATTGGCTAGTGATTTGGAGAGGTTGTACGGCTCTGACATCGTGCTCCGTTTGAAAGAAGGTTAGTGGGAGAGATTTCGTTGGCACCGATCCGGTGAGGTGTATCCTAGGCCGGACAAAGGGATCCCTTGGACAAGTAGGGGCTACTCAACAAGAATATCGTTACTACTACTGAGGGATTTTTCTATATATTACTTGTTTTTACATTCGATTTCATAGATTGTAACTAGCTCCATGGAGAGCTAAACCCCCTAGTAGGTACTTGTATTTGTGAACCCTTGGTGTATTTGTTTCATTAAACCTTGTTATATTGCTTTTATTAATTGATGTGTTAATTGAGTTCCAACCTTTTATGCTTGATTGTTTGAATACTCCTTTAGAGTGACACTAGGGTTGAGAGTTCTTTATGGTAACCCTTGTGAGTGAGTGATACACCGCGAGAGTTAGACAAAGCTAGATTGGAGAGGGTTGAGAGGGTGAGTCGAGAGATAGCGGAGCGTCCCCTTTCCCCTTCGATTTGATTCATCCTACCTCCATTTCCTTAAGTTCTTTGCGGTCATAGTAGAGTGAGTGTGAGTGGGCTTAGGGATGACCTTCCATTGGGGCTTAATTGCATAGGCAACGGCGTAAAGTGTTGAAGTGATTTTAGCACCTAGGGCTTAATTGTGGCTAGCGACCTTTCACCTGGACAAAAAGGTTAGGTCTACACTAGAAAGAGGATTTATCACTTGGAATCCCTAGAACTCATTGCGATTCTATACGAGTGTGAGATTGAGAGATTGTTCAATTTCTCCTCCGGGACATGTATAGAGTTAGGCATGGTTGACCTTAGATTTGGGATCATGTATTGAAGGATCTCCACGACTCATTAATGCATTAGTTAGAAAGCATACTAGAGGGTTTTTGCACTTGAAATGATTGTCCTAGGCGGAACAATATCCGGGTACCCCATTTATATTTATTGCCTTACCTCCCCTTTACTTGCGCCTTCTCTCTTGTCTCTTTTGTTTACATTATATCATGTTACACAACTATTATTCACTTTTTGCTTAGTTAAGAAACAATTCAAGTATTTTTTATTCCCTACTCCCTATGGATACGATACCCACTCATTTGGGATTTATTATTTTGACAAACCCGTGCACTTGCGGGACATACGCAAGGGGCGTTGTCAAATTTTTGCCACCGTTGCCGGGGAGTAGGAGTTTAGAAATACTTTGCACTTTGTTTTCTTAGATATTCATTCATTCATTCTATTTCATATCTTCTTTTTCTATCATCATTCTAATTTGTTTTCTTTATTTAGGTGCACCTCCAAGATATGACCCGAGGAAACCCTTTGATATTGATTAAAGGAGATACTAAACTTGAACGTACACTCAGAAAAAGGGGAAAAGAACCTATGCAAGAACCATCTAATCAAGCTGAAATAGAAGTTGAAGGGTCAGATAATATGGCAGAAAAGAATGAGCAACAGAGGACACTTTTTGATTATGCTAGATCCTTAGTTTTGGGCACACAATCGAGTATTGTGCGACCACGATTACAGCTATGATTTTTTAGCTGAAGCTAGCATTCATCCAAATGATTCAGCAATCAGCACAGTTCAATGGTTTGGCCGATGAGGATCCAAACAACCATATAGAGAACTTCTTGGAAGTTTATGATATACCGAAGATTAACGGTATATCGGATGATGCTATTAGATTGAGGGCTTTCCACTTCTCTCTCAAGGGAAGAGACAAGCAGTGGCTACATTCTTTGCCCAAGGCCTCCATCATGACTTGGAATGAGATGGTCGAAGCTTTTCTTGCTAGATACTTTCCACTAGGGAAGTCTGCTAAGCCTCGCAATGAGATATCGTCGTTTATGCAGATGGAGTTAGAGCCATCGTTTGAGACATGGGAACGCTTCAAGGATCTTTTGCGGAGGTGCCCACAACACAGATTTCCGGAATGGATGATTATTCAGACTTTCTACAATGGGGAAGCCAAACCCCGGAAGAAGCCTGACAGTTAGTAGAAGACATGGCCATGAACAGTTATCATTGGAATACGCGGGAAAGGAAAAAGGTGGTCGGGCTCCATGAAATAGATGCAGTAACTTCATTGGCGACTTAAGTGGAATCGTTGAGTAAGAAGTTATACCTTCTAACTTCTAATAGAGTGGTGGCCATGACGACTTACACCGAGTGTGGTGGAGGACATACTCCCTCGATTGCCTGATCTCTATTGGTGATGCATCTTCAGCGGAGAAAGTCGACTTTGTGGGTAATGCAATGTGGAACCAAGGGAATCCATATAGCAACACGTAAAATCCGGGTTGGATGAATCATCCCAATTTCTCGTGGAGCAACCAAGGACCACAAAAGACCATGGTACTACACAGTTTCCAACAACAACAAGCACCAAACATGGAGAACCGAGTTTCAGGCTTGGAAACTCGAATGACCAATTTAGAGAAGGCCTTGACTAGATTTGTGCAATCATCGGATACAAGGTTTCAATCAGTCGAGACTACATTTCGCAACCACACTGCTTCTTTGCACAATCTTGAGAATCAAGTGGGGAAAATTGTGAAGTCTCTATCGAAAAGACCACGAGGAAGCTTACCAAGTAATACCGAAACCAATCATAGAGAACAAGTGAAGGCAATCACTTTGAGAAGTGGTTGTAAGGTTGAGGGTAGGCTCGAATGAGAAGCCTAATGTAGATGCATCCGAGGTCATAGAGGTTGAGGAGGGAGCAAGCAAGGAGAAGGAGGTGGCACCCCCACCTTTCGTGCCAAGAATCCCTTATCCCTCAAGATTGAAGAATGACCAAGGGGATGAACAGTACAAGAAGTTCCTGAGTTTGTTTAAGCAACTCCATATTAATATTCCCTTTGTTGAGGCATTGTCCCAAATGACTAAGTATGCAAAATTCTTGAAGGACTTATTGACCAACAAGCGAATATTGGAGGAGAGTACTTCAGCGATCTTAGATGCCTCTTATTCGATGGTTTTGCAAAAGAATATACCGAACAAGAAGAAAGGCCCGGGAAGCTTCGTCATACCATTCAACATTGGTAATTTGGGTGAAGAAATGGCATGGGCAGCCTTAGGGGCCAGTATAAACTTCATGCCATATTTTTTCGTTTAGAAGCTAGGCTTGGGAGAGCCTAGGCCCACTCGTATGACGTTACAAATAGAGGATCGAACGGTGAGACATCTGAGGGGAATCATTGAAGACGTGTTTGTCAAGGTGGACAAGTACATTTTTCCTGCAGACTTTGTAGTGTTGGACGTCGATGATAAGCTCACATATCGCCTCGCTGAAGCCATGTGAGATTCTCTTGACTTTGATGATACACTTTACTTCCTTGACATTACTGATGAGATTGTTGATGAATATATCTAGGAAATATTCAATCCAGACCCGTACGAGGATTTGTTCGACTAAGAGGTGGACAACGAGGAAGTAATGATGCCTGGTTCAGGGGAAGAAGTACCATCTAGTCCGGGTATCATGAAGAAGGTTCTACGGAAGATGAAGAGGCAATGAGACGATACCGGAAACGCCCCAAGACTGTTAAGGATGTGCGAGAACTGAACAAGTTGAATGAACCATTGCTAGGCGGTACCAAGCCTGATAACTCTCCCTCTACCTTTAAGAGACTTTGCTCTTCATGCTTTCAAGCTATGGGTAAGAGGGAAACCTTCATCTATGAACCCCGGTGAGGTAAGACAAAGTATGTCAAGCTTAGTGACGTTAAACAAGTACTTCTTGGGAGGAAACCCAAGTGTTTACTGTTTTCTTAGTTGTTAGTTTAGTATTTGCATGAATAAGGTGTCGAGTATTGGTGTCTATATATTCTAATGCATTGCAATGATTTTCTCATGAAGTTTTGGTTTAATCATGCGCGTTAATGTATTTGGCAAAGACTTGGTCATTTAAGTGAGTATTTCATGTTTTAGCTGGTGTATTTTACATAATAGGGCAGGCTCTGGATGTGTATACATGTTTAGGAATTTTCTGTAGAGCCTACAGAGTTTTCTAAGGCATCCAGAGAAAACACACGGGCGTGGGTATTTTTGACATGCCCGTGGGTCTACACTGCGACCTCATCAAGAGAAGGGACAGAAGCGTGGACTTGCCCCTGTGAATGATCTTGTGAGTTTCGCACGCCCGTGGATAATTTCCTCATGGGCGTGCGTCTTCCTGCACAGACTTAGCAATTTTTCACGAGAGCATACAGGGGCGTGGACTCACCCTTTCTCGGCAATCATGTGATAAACCCATGGGTGTGGGTAATTTCCACAAGCCCGTGTGGATCTCTGCAGCAGAGCTCTCCTCCATCGCGAGAAAACACAGGGGTGTGCGATCGCCCCTGTGAGTTGGAAGTGTGACTATCCACGCCCGTGCGGAAATTTCACACGGCCGTGCGAAACACTTGGTGATTCTTCTCGGTTGGACACAAAAGAAATAGGGGTGTGCGTCTACCCTAGTGGGTCGGGCGCACGGGGGTGGATATTTACCACACGCCCATGCGGTTGCATTCAGATAGGTTGAGTGTTTTCCCGAGAGCACGCAGGGCATGAGTTTTCCATTGTGTGTCTCTTTGGTGGAGGCGCACGGGCATGGGTAATTTCCGCACGCCCGTGTGGGTGCGCAGAATCCCAAGAGACGCGAGTTTTTCTTTAAAATCTTCTTTAATTCTCTTCTTCTTCACTTCCAATCACTCAAAGATCAACTTTGATCAGCCTCCTGGACCACATATCATTGTTTTAGAGGGGTTTCCATTCAATTTCAATGCCGAATTTGAAGTTTTCATACTTATTTCATCGGTAAACCTTTTACCCTCTCTTCTTCGCCAATTCTTGTTTTAATAGATCAAAAGTCTTGAGTTGCATGCAATTTCCACTTTATAATATACTATGCATGTTTAGAAAGTGTTTAACCTTGGTTTTTGAGTTGTAATCTTGGATCATTGACGTGCGACCGTGAGATTTCATGCCCAGTAGATCCACACGGGAGTGGGTAATTTCCACTGGCCCGTGTGGAATTCTGCAGTATGGTTTTCTGGGCTTCTTTGATCATTTTCTTCATCATTTATCGCAGGTATGGCACCGCGCTCGAAGAAGCAAAGGGGTAAGCATCCTAGAGAGACTTTACCTGAGTTGGCACATATTGAATTCTCGAATCCTAAGCATCAGGCTCGATTCGAGCGGCTATCGAGACTTAGGTTTGGACAATCTCAGTTCATGGACCCGAGTGTGCTAAGTGAGGTCCAGTGAGGTAATCAGTTGGCCAGGGAGATTGATGCGCTGATGGTAGTAAGAAGCTGGAGAAGATTATTCTTGATACGAGAGCCAGTTTTCTGGCCACTGACACTGGAGATACTGCCATCTTTTGAGTTCGAATAGCCACATGGGAGATTTGACCTCATTGAGACCATACAATTTAGAGCATTCGGACGTCATTTTTCCATGACTGTCACTGAGTTTTCAATTCGAATGGGCTTGCATGACGAGACATACATAGATACTGAGGAGTATGGACACTTGCCGATAGACTACCATGGCACCTTGACCCCACAGCAAGCTTACCAAGCTTTCTACGGACAAGGACAGCATGAACCGGGAGTATCCAAGGCCACCTATTTGTCCCGGTTGAGCTACAGGTACTTGTTCACCATCCTTAGCAGTTTTGTTGATGGCCGGGGTGACAACAAAACTCTTTTGAGTCGGCAGGGGTTGCTTTATTTGTATTCCATGGTTCGGACCATGTCGATTCATCTGGGGCATGTTGTGGCAGAGTATCTGTGATACCAGAGCTATAACAGGAGAGTAGAAGTATTATTTGCTGGTCCTTACATCACTAGACTTATTCTGGGGATGGGCCTAGGGGATGCTACTCAGGATGCCGAAAAGACAGTCATTCCTTCTTCACTTGTACTCAATACTCTCAGGATTATGGGAATAGTGCATAGATATGGGCCTGGAGCTTACTTTTTGGTTACATCCCCCAGTAGAGCACAGAGGATGGAAGGGATAAAGTAGAGGATTCTACACCAAGGGTGACTGAGACTTAAGGGTGCATGATTACCCTTTCCTGAGCCTATAATCGTATTGAGAGGCTTGAGAGCACTGTGAGTGTATTGTGGTCTGAGATCGTCGAAATTCGGTCGATACAGTCAGCACAATATACCGAGATAGTGGCCCATTTCAACGTGTTACGACAGCTATTGATTGGCAGACCTCCAGCCCCTCCAGCATCACCATCACCACCTCCACCGGCATCCCATTGATTGAGCACCAGCATCAGTAGTGGAGCAGAGACTTGATGACACCGACACTTGATTCGATTTTCATTTCTTTAACTTTGCATTTTATTTTGGAATTGTATACTCAGAAAAGACTTTCCTTCTGAGTTTATTTTACATTTTGTTGTCTCGAGCTGTATTCATTGCCTTATCTTTTATATATACCCGAGTTGTTTTAGTTTTATTTAGCTTTACTAAACCCCCTTCTGTATGCGTGCAAATGGTCTTGTCAGTATGAGAATTGAGAACTAGTCATGGACACGGCCAATGTAGGGCCGTGTGTGCTTCACAACCCGTTGGAACTTTACTCCCAAGGATTTATCTCCATCAAGTTCAACACTTGGAGTCAGGCAAGTATTGTTTCAATTGCCACTCTCACATCTATACTTGATTGCTATATTTTCTATTGTGCTTGCAAGGTACATTGGTGGGGGGGAGTTTCATAGTGCACATATCTTTTATATTAGTTTGATTGTTTTACATGCTCACATAGACAATGGCGGTTTACCTTAGTTGCAATGATTGTATTCTTGAGTTTAGGAGTGTTTTTAACATTGAATGTTCTCATGCTCTAGTTTTTACTTGAATTCCTAGGAATTTTTGCCCGATTCACACTTGTTGCACTACTCACTTTTTAAACTCTTTTTGAAACTCAAGTTTGATGTTAAAGGGACTAGTTATAGTTGTTTCTTTTGTTAATTTAAAAAAAAGGTTTTATTGTTTAGTTGTGCTTGTTGGGTGGAAAAAGCTACCACCTATGAAGTATGAAGCTACTCTCATAAGTCGGATACTAGTTATGCCCTAATGAGAGAAGAGCTGTCTCATGGGATGAGTGAAAGCTACCACCCCAGTAAAAAGAGCTACCACCTCAAAAGTGTGAAAGCCACCTTAGGGGCCGCTTTGGAAAGGGCTACCTTAGAGGATGTGTGAATCTACTACCATCTTTTCAAATTTTCATTACTTTTTGTAGACAAATAAGTCCCTTTTACTTAGAACTTTGAGGAGTATACCTTGGGTTGACTTGAGCTAGTTTACACACACTTATATGATTTCAGGTTTGTATCCTTTTTTATTCAAGTTTTTAGCCAGCCAGAGCATTGATTTTTCGTATTTAATGTTGTAACTTCCCTTACTTGCAGAATGCTATCTTTTTATGCTTTGGTGAACCTAGGCCAAGCACTTCCAATATTTCCTTCATCTATGCCTTAATGTTTTAATTTTTGCTTGAGGACAAGCAAAAGCTTAAGTGTGGGGGAGTTTGATAAGTTCTTGTGTGATAGGAATGAGAAGTGTTCTTTTCTTATGATAAGCATTACTTTAATCAGGTTTTAGCGCTAATATGTGTGCATTTATGTTACTTTCATGCATATAGGGTTGTGAAGCCGAATGTTAGAGAATGAAGCCAATGTAGATCGTAAATGCACCATTTACAGGAAATCTTGAGAATGATCAAATGCGAAGACATAAGTCGGGCTCAAGATGAGAGAATTTGTGCCAACCTCCGTGCATTCAAGTTAGCACAATGATTTAGAGGGGCACAAAAGTAGTCATATTCGAGTATCCAGCTTGTGTGTTAATAGCAAGATCTTCACCGATGAAGCCGTTGTTGAAGAAGCAAAGCGACCTATGATGTAAATGTATGCCCATTTACATTACCTCGATGAAAACATGGATTCGGGAGTGTTTCAAGCTGGTATTACAGCACGGTGCTGTAGAAAAAACTGTAGCAATTCATTGTAGCAGGTACTGTTCACAACAAGCCGAGAAAAGTGAATTCCAGAGAATCCACATAGGCGTGTGGAAATTATCCACGCTCGTGTGGAAATTCCACACAGGCCGTGTGGAGAATCAACAGGGGCGTGTGGATGCTCGATTCCAACCCTATTTAAGAATGATTTCAGCCCCAATTTCAACATTCTATTCTCTATCTTTTCCCTAACTTGAGAGAGAATGGCGGCTAGGGTTTGGAGAGGTATTGGCTACGGATTGGGAGAGGTTCTACGGCTCCGACATCATACTCCGTTTGGAAGAAGGTTAGTGGGAGAGCTTTTGTCAGCACCGATTTGGCGTGGTGTATCCTAGGCCGGACAAAGGGTCCCTTGGATGAGTAGAGGCTTCTCCACAAGACCATTGTCACGACTACCGAGGGGGTTTCTATGGATTACTTATTTTTACATTCGATTTCATTGATTGCAACTAGCTTCATGGAGAGCTAAACGCCCTAGTGGGTACTTGGATTTGTGAATCCTACGATGTATTTGTTTCATTAAACCTTGTTATATTGCTTTCATTAATTAATGTGTTAACTGAGTTCCAATCTTGTATGCTTGATAGTTTGAATACTCCCTTAGAGTAACACTAGGGTTGAGAGTTCTTTATGGCAACCCTTGTGAGTGAGTGACACACCACGAGAGTTAGACAAAGCTAGATTGGAGAGGGTTGAGAGGGTGAGTAGAGAGGTAGCGAAGCGTCCCCTTTCCCCTCCGATGTGATTCATCCTACCTTTATTTCCTCATGTTTTTTGTGGTCATAGTAGAGTGAATGGGCTTAGCTGCAGAGGCAACGGAGTGATGTGTTGAAGTGATTTTAGCACCTAAGGTTTAATTATGGCTAGGCACCTTTCACTTGGACCAAAGGGTTAGATCTACATCTAGGAAGAGGATTTATCACTTGGAATCCCTAGAACTCATTACGATTCTGTACGAGTGCGAGGTTGAGAGATTGTTCAATTTTTCCTCCGGGACATGTATAGAGTTAGACATGGTTGACCTTAGATTTGGGATCATGTATTGAAGGATCTCCATGACTCATTAATGTATTAGTTAGAAAGCATACTAGAGGGCTTTTGCATTTGAAACGATTGTCCTAGGCGGAACAATATCCGGGAAACCCATTTATATTTATTGCCTCACCTTCCCTTTACTTGTGCCTTTTCTCTTGTCTCTTTTAGTTTTGTTTACATTACATCTTGTTACACAACTATTATTCATTCTTCGCTTAGTTAAGAAACAATTCAAGTATTTTTATTACCCTACTCCCTATGAATATGATACCCACTCATCTGAGATTTATTACTTCGACAAACCGGTGCACTTGCGGGACATATGCAAGGGGCGTTGTCAATCCCCCTTTCGGGACTTCAGCAGCGTGCGGAGCATTGAAGAGCATAATAACAAATAGTTGGTGTGCGGTGTCTGATTTCTTTGAAAGCTCAGAGAAGTCAGTAATCAAACAAATGGTAGCGAATGGGAGGAGAATTCCTTCGGATACGTCCTTGGTCAAGAGACGATCGACGAGCCCACAGTGGCCATCCTTTGCGAGAATGGCGATAGTGGTAGCAGTGATGACGACTATAGGTAACCACAACATTAACTGCAACTACAACATTAACACTAACAAACAGCAACCATAACAACATTAACTACACGATGACAGCTAGCGGCAGCGAGCGATGACAGGCAACAATAGGCAACAAAGGTAACAACGGCAACGACGAGCAATAATTTATTTTATTTATATATATATATATATATATATATATATGGTGGTATGTGGGAAGAGATAAAACCTTCTACTTTTTTTCAGCTTTTTTTCCCCTTTTCTTTTCTTCAATCTTCTCTCTTGATTTATTTTTTCTCCACATGTGATTTTTTTCTTTTCCTTCATTTTTTTCCTTCTTCAAATATTCTTTTCTCTTTTTTTTTATAATTTTTCTTTGGCCTCCTGTCCCCTAGGCTTCCTCCTTCTTTTTAGTTGGCAAAGATTATGGCAACAAAGATAACAACGGCGACGGCATTAGCAGCAGTGACTGAGAGCGAAATCAATGGCGAGGCTGAGCGGCAAGCAATATAGGCAGTGACGACGGCAGACAGCCATTGGCCACAACATCAGTAGCGAACATGGCAACAGACAACAAAAAAAGCATTAGGCATGCTTGGCGGCGTTATCTCAGCCACTCAAGCAGCAACAACGGCTTCGTTTTCCTCTTGCTGGTTTCTTTTTTTTTTCAAATTTTCCTTTTTTTTCTTCGAATTTTCTATTTTTTTTTCTTCGAGGTTTCTCTTGTTTATCTTCTTTTCTAGCCGATCATCTCCCTCTCTTTTTTTTTTTAAATTTAAAATCTTATTTTTATTATTTTTTTAATTATTTTTTTATTTTTTTAATTTTGAAAATTTGAATTTTTTGTTTGATTAATTTAAAATTTTATTTTAATTTTATTTTATTATTTTTTCAACTCAATTAACCCAATTTGCTTCGGGATATGTGTTTAGGCGCCTTAGGATTTGCACTTTCTCTGTTGCCTCGGGATCTGTTCTAAGGCTATATTAAATTTTGGATTGCCTTGGGATTCGTATTTGGGCTATCCTAAATTTGAGAGTGCCTCGAGATATGTGTTCTCAAGGGCAATCTTGTAATTTGCATTTGTGCCTAGAGATAAACTATCGGGGCCAATTTAGAAATTGGCATTCTTTAGCTGGCTCGGGATTGGTATTCTAGTCCAAGACAACCAAATAATTTATTTTAAAGAGTGAATCCAAAATAAATCAAGATTAGGACATTTAAATTTTAATTCTAAATATATCCATGATTTAAATTTTAATTACCTTAGGATTTGGGTTCTATTAGGACATATGTTACATTATTTATATATAAACAGTGATCCTCGATGTGGTTGAAAAGGTAGACGTGCCCCTCATTTTGTAAAGACCATTTTTGGAAACTTCAAAAGGTCTCATTGATGTGAAAGTCTGTCGAATGGCACTACAAATAGGAGAGCAAGAAGTCATTTTCAAGTTCCGAGACTCAATGAGAAACACTATGGACTTTGATGATACATATTATTATGTTGATGTGGTTGATGAGTTTGTTTTTTGAATATGTGTAAGACAAATTCATGAAGGATGCACTGTCAGAGCTATTTTAAGATGACTTAGAGGTTTTGGTGGAAGAATTATGCTATCATAAAGTATTGGTTTTTGGAGTACCTTTGCTTCCAGAACTACCCAAGAAAAAATCTTCCCATTCCAAGTGGTGGTGGAAATAAGTAATCCCAAGGAAACGAAAACCACCCATCTCATTACCAACCTCAACACGATCAAATTTCTATAATTTTGGTGAGATCAATTTAATTTACATTTTAGCACCATATTAATGCAACTACATTTCAGGTGGCCATGAAAGGTCTTGATTTCAAGAACCTTATTGATGCACAAAGGTATGCCAAGCTAGTGACGTTAACCAACTACTTCTTGTGAGGTAACCCATGTTTTCGTATATTTAGTTTTGTTGTTTATGTTTTTTTTTGTCTAATTGATTCATGGTCGTTCAATTCTTTTTCACGTGCTCTCTTTTTGAAGTGGTATTTCTGCGACCAGTGTTTCTCCTGTGGTAATCTCTCGAGTATGTTGCTGTTATTGCGTAATGCAGGGGATTGCCAGGTCCTGAGTTACTTCAGGCTGAGCACAGGCAAAGTACACCCATACTGAATCTTTGATTTTCTTTATTTTTATCTTTGAAGTATTTCAAGATGATCATCGGGCGAGCATGATCATTCTTACTAATGAGCACTATTTTAGTGCCACTTGCATGACCATGCTTCGCCATCTGATGCCTTAGGAATTTTTCTCAAGATAATCATGGGGAGGTAGCATGGGGTAAGCATGATTGTGCTTTCCCCCGCCCAGTTGCCCTAACTTGAGCACCTGAGCCCGGCAGTGCTTTGGGTGTGGTTGGGTGTGACTGGTCGGCTTCCCTATTTTTCTTTAAAACCCTAGTCAGCGTTGTTCATCCTTTGTCACTGTTTCTATCTTATTCTATTCTCTCCTTCTCTTGTGCCCGATTTCCTTAAGAGTTTATTGGTTGTTTGTCAAATCTCCACTGATTTCTCCTCATTTTCTTGCTCTTCTCCTTAACTCCAGTAAGCTTCATTGCTTTGTGCTAATGTGTATCATTTTGCTTAAATTTGATGATTGCTAACCTGTCATTCATTTTGAATCTCAAAATTTGTCCTCTATCAAAATTATAAATGTTGAACTTCACTATCAAATTAAACAAAAGTTAATTCAATTGGACAATAAATAAGAGAGTTATGAATAGTTCAGCATAGCTGTATCTAGAAACTCATGTATATTTACAACAATAAGACCTATGATACAAATCTGATTTGCTAACATATTATTCATTTTAAATTTGAAAATTGTTATCCATTGAAAAGATAGATGTTGAGCATAGCTTTTAAATTAAAAAAAATTTAACTCAATTGGATAACAAATTAGAAAGCTATGACTAATTTAGCGTAACTGCATAAACTTGTGTATAGTTACAACAATAAGACCTATGACAAAAATCACATTGCTAAGTTGTCATTTATTTTAAATTTTGATGAGTGCATTTTATATCATATTTTACATATCCTCAATGCACTCCTTCGCTTATCTGTTTGTCTTTGTCACAGGCTTTTAGTGCTCATAACACACACGAAGTGAAATTAGGGACAAAACCAACCAATGAAGACAATTATTCTAAGTGTCCAATGTGAGCACAGGCAGAGCATGGGCATGCCATCTAACACACCATATGCTTGTGTGTAGTGCAAGTGCTTGGGTTATCAAAGTAATAACGTACCCCGATAAGTGGATAGTCGTATCCATAGGGAATAGTTGTTAGGAAGCAAGTAGTGATGTTATTTAGCTATCAAGTGAACAATTTGTGATTTGAGTGAACAATACCAATGCAAATGAAATGAATAAAATGGAAAGGAAACACAATAGGAGTAAGGAGAGATAATCGATAGAAAGATGGGGTACCCGGACATTGCTCATTCTAGGTGCATTTCTTTTTACCTTTTATTGATGAAATGTGCATTGACTATCAAAAGTTGAATGATGCTACCTGCAAGGATCATTTCCTTTTACCTTTTATTGATCAAATGTTAGAACGGTTGGCTAGACATCAATATTATTGCTTCCTTGATGGGATGTCTGATTACCTTCATATTCTGGTAGCCCCTGAAGATCAAGATAAGACTACATTCACTTGCCCCTTACGCACTTTTGCTTATAGGAGGATGCTTTTTGGTTTATGTAATGCTCCAAAAACATTCCATAGGTTCATGATGTTAATTTTTGATGAATTCATCGAAGACTTTACGGAAGTATTTATGGATGACTTTTCAGTCTACGGTGATTCTTTTGATTGGTGTTTGGAGAACTTAAGTCGTGTTCTTCCCAGATGTGAGGAAACATACTTAGTATTATATTTGGAGAAATGCCACTTCATGGTGTGGGAAGGAATTGTCTTGTTGCACAAAATCTCTCATAAAGGAATTGAGGTAGATAAAGCCAAACTCGATGCTAACGGGAAGCTCCCTTCACCCACATCCACCAAGGATGTCTGAAGCTTCCTCGGTCATGTGGGGTTTTATCAAAGATTCATTCGTGATTTCTCAAAAATATCAAAACAATTAACAATTCTTTTAGAAAAGAACACACTGTTCAATTTAATCATGGATAATTGCATGCTTATCAAACCCTGAAGTAAAAATTTATTGATGCCTTGGTTGTGAAGTCTCCTGATTGGGATCGCCCATTTGAACTCATGTGTGGTGCAAGTGATTGGGCCATGGGAGCTGTGCTTGGGCTACGATATGGCAAGCAATTAAACCCAATTTATTATGCAAGCAAGACATTGACAGCAGCTTAAGGAAATTGCACAACCACTGAAAAAGAGTTTCTTGCTATCGTTTATGCCTTCAACAAATTCAGATCATACTTGGTCTTGTCTAAGGTCATGGTATACACTGACCACTCTGCAATCAGATACCTTCTCGCCATGACTAATGGGAAAGCTAGACTGATTAGATGGATTCTCCTACTGCAAGAGTTTGACATCGAAATTCTGGAAAAGATGGGGAATGAGAATGCAGTGGCTAATCATTTTTCGTGTCTCTCTTATATTGAGGATAGTGTTGACCAACAGAGAAACATCAGTGATACTTTTCCAGATGAAAATTTGCATGTGGTCCACTCAAAGGTTGCGCAAGATTCCAATTTTCCCTTGTTTGCTGATCTAGCTAATTACTTTGCCGAAAGATTCATTCCTTTCAAGTTTTCTAAACAGCAAAAGAAAAAAATGATTTCAGATGCGAAATACTATTTTTGGGAGGATCATTTACTGTACAAGTTTTGTGATGACCAAGTGATAAGCCGTTGTCTTTCGTATGCCGAGGGATAGGAAATTCTTAGACATTGGCATGATGGGCCAGTGGGTGGCCACTTCAATGTAGGTCGTACGGCTGGGAAGGTCTTGGAAGCAGGGTTTTTCTGGCCGACTCTTTTTGCTGATGTCCAAAACTTTGTCAGAACCTGTGACCAGTATCAACGGAGCGGGAATTTGTCCAATCTCAATGAAATGAGATAGACCCTTATTCAGCAATTCAACGTGTTTGATGTTTGGGAGATTGACTTCATGGGTCCTTTCCTAACTCTTCTGGAAACTGATTTGTATTGTTAGCAGTTGATTATGTTTCCAACTGGGCAGTGGCACAAGCGCTCCTATCCAATGACGCCCTAGGTTGTGAAATTTTTAAAAAAATTGTTTTCCCGATTTGGTGCGCACCCAAAGCTATTATAAGTGATAAAGAGACCCATTTCTACAACACTTAATTTAAAAAAGTAATAAAGAGATTTGGAGTTCACCATCAGATTGCCACTGCGTATCACCCTCAAACAAATGGTCAGGTTGAAGTCACCAATTGTGAGTTAAAGCGGATCCTTGAGAAAACTGCACATTACAATAGACGTGATTGGTCGGATCTATTAGATGATGCACTCTGGGCCTACCGAACAACATTTAAAACTTCCACCGAGCACACAACATATCGGCTAGTTTATGGGAAGGCATGTCACCTACCAGTGGACCTCAAACACAAGTCATATTGGGAAATCAAGTTCTTAAATCTGAATCTGGAAGAAGCACAGAAAAGGTGAAAGTATCAATTGTCCCAACTAGATGAGCATTAACTCAATGCTTATGAAAATTCACGTCTGTATAAAGAGAAAATTAGGTGAATTTATGATTAGCAGATTAAAGATGATAAGAAATTTCATGTAGGGGATTCTGTCCTTTTAATTAACTCGAGATTGAAACTCTTTCTGGGAAACCTCAAGTGTCACTGGTCGGGGCCCTATACAGTCACGCAATCCTTTCCCCATGGTTCAGTCGAGATCTCCCACACCGAGAAAGTTACTTTTAAGGTTAATGGACATCATTTGAGATATTATGCCGCTAGGGATGATGGTTTGGTGTTTGAGCCAGGTATGGCATAATCGTTGCTAGAACCTCCGTAAGCGTGTAACATGTACGTCAAGCTAGTGACGTTAAATAAGCGCTTCTTGGGAGTCAACCCAAGTAGAGTGTTTTGTGCTTTTGGTTTGCTGACATGTGTCCGAATATGCATGTAAATCGCAAGTGCACGGGTGTCGAAGTAATAATTACCCGGGTGAGTGGGTAGTCGAATCCACAGGGAACAGGGCTACTGGTACTAACTTCTACTCTACTTTCTAACCTAATGATAAATGGAAAGGTGTGGTGACCTAATGTGCAAAGAAATGAATACCGGAGACGAATATGCAAGGGTTAAATGGATGGAGATCTCAATCAGTAAAAGTGGGGTATTCGGGCAATGCTCCCCTAGGATTCAGGTATTAGGTACCGGATAAGCAAAGTGTTTTGATAAGTGCTTGTGTGATACAAATGCGAAGCGTTCATTCCTTATGTTGAGCATTACTTTTCTCGGGTTTTTACACTAATATGTGTATTTTTATGTTACTTTTATGCAGGTAGGGTTGTCAGGCCGAGTATGAAGGAAATTGGCCAATGTGGATCACAATGCACCGATTTTGGAGGAAATCTTGCTAAGGTTCAAACGCGAAGACATAGGTCGATGTGAGATGCTAGAGTGTGTGCCAACTCCTCGTATTCGAGTTGGCACATCCATTTGGAGGGGTACAAAGGCAGTCACACTCGAGCACTCCGACTTATGCACATAGAACAAGAGTTTCGCCAACATGTACACCATTGAAGAAGCAAGTGATCCACGACGTGAACGTGTGCCCGTTTGCGTTACCCCGATGAAAGTATGGAATTGAGAAGCTATTCAGGCCAAATACTGTAGCAGAACACTATAGCAACATTGTAATATGTACTATAGCAGCACTATTTATAGCCTGCCGAGAAACCAGAGAAACAGAGAATCCACACGGGCGTGTTGAAATTATCCACGCCCGTGTGGAAATTCCGCACGGGCGCGTGGAGCATCCACGCCCGTGTAGTCGCCCGATTCCAGCCCTATTTAAAGCCGATTTAGCCCCGATTTTGGTATTCTTTTCTCCATCTTTTCCCCAACTTGTGAGAGGGCTTCGGCTATTGTTTTGAGGGGTATTTGCTAGGTTTTTGGAGAGGTTCTACAGCTCCGACATCGCGCGTCATTTGGAAGAAGATTATTGGGAGAGCTTTCGTCAACACCGACACGACCATCGAGGTGTATCCTAGGCCGGACAAAAGATCCCTTGCGACGAGTAGAGGACTCTCCACAAGACCATCGACACGACCATCGAGGGGATTTCTTTATGGATTCATTGCTTTTACATTCTATTTCTTTGATTGTACTTAGCTCCATGGAGAGCTAAACCCCTAGTGGGTACTCTGGTATTGTGAACCCTAGGATGTATTTGTTTCTTTGATCCTCTTTATTATGTTTTCAATAAATTGATGTTTATTGTGAGTTCCAACCTTGAATGCTTGATTGTATGAATGTTTCCCCTAGAGTGACACTAGGGATGAGAGTTCTTGTTGGTAACCTTGTGAGTGAGTGACACACCACGAGCGTTAAACAAAGCTAGGTTGGAGAGGGTTGAAAGGGTGAGTCGAGAGGTACAGGAGCATCCCCTTTCCGCTCTAACGTGATAGATTCTACCTCCGTTCCTCGAGTTCTTTACGGTCATAATAGAGTGAATGGTCTAAGGGATGAACTTCCGCTGGTGCTTAGTTGCGTGTGCAACGGAGTGAAGCCTTGAGGTGATCTTAGTATCTAGGGCTTAATTGTTGTTAGGGACCTTCCACCTGGACCAAAGGGTTAGATCTATATTAAGGAAGAGATTTATCACTTGGAATCCATAGAACTCATTGCAACTCTATGCGAGTGCGAGGTGTTGAGATTGTTCGATTTCTCCTCCGGGACATGTATGGAGTTAGGCATAGTTGACCTTAGATTTGGGACTATGTAATTAAGGATTTCCACGACTCATAATTGCATTGATTAGGAACATAATAGAGGGTTCTTGCACTTGAAACAATTATCCTAGGCGGAGCATTATCCGGGTATCCCATCTCTATCGATTTCCTTACCCCCCTTCTTTACTTTTGCTCTCTTTCCTGTTGCTTTTATTGTTGAGAATTGAATCATTATCACACTCCTTATCATTGATCTTTCACATAGCTAAGAATTAAATTAAGTGTTTTTACTCCCTACTCCCTGTGGATTTGACCCTGCTCACCCGGGATTATTACTTCGACAAACCCGTGCACTTGCGGGATATACGCAAGGGGACCTTGTCAAGTTTCTATGAAGAGTAAGTTAAGTCATGGAAATCCAAATATAATCGGATCCGGCCTCCCGATCACCGATACTAGTCTCCTACGAGGTCCCGGTGGAGAAATCGCTCAATCTCAACACCTCACACCACATATGACCGCAAAGCACTCTAGGGATTCCAAGAGGTGTATCTGATTCCTAAAGATTGATCCAACCCTAATTCCCTGCGAAGGATCCTAACCCCCTACAAGGTCCCGGCGGAGAAATCTCTCAATCTCATGCCTCACACCAAATATGGGTGCATAGAGCTTAGGGAACGGAGATAGAATACACCAATCGGAGGGGAAAGGGGGTGCTCTCTATCTCATGACTCACCCTCTCAACCCTCTTCAATCTTGAGGTTCTAACCCTAATGGAGACCTCTCTCTCACCAAGGTAACAAATCATGCAAACCAAATAACCAAAAGATCAATAAGGCAAGCAAGCATTAGACAATTAAAATTAAAACTTAATCAAACTCGGATTAAATAGAAATACTAAGAAAATCCACAAAAGATGAGGATCCTAGTGTTCACAAGCCCAAATACCCTCTAGGGTTTTAGCTCTCCATGGAGCAACATACAAAACATACCATCAATGAATGAAAGTACATTAAAAAAATAGAAATAAACCCCCTTAATATATGAACTGATGGCCTTGATGGAGAGCTTCGACGTCTTGAAGGACCTAATCCGAAGCTAGGTTTACCGGTGGCTTCCTTGATGCTATGATGGAGGAGGAATCGATCAAAGTTGGTTATGAAGCGCCTCCAAAGCCGCAAAGACCTTCTCTCCAAACCCTAGCCGTCTTACCCCTCAAGAGCAGCACAAAAGAGGAGAAAGAATAGGGCAAAACGGCTATTTATAGGCTTTAGACCACGTCTGTTATGTGCCCCCATGCACCCGTGTGGATTTTCCATGCGGCCGCGTGGGCTGCAGGAATTTCCACACGAGCGCGTGAACAATACTTTTGCTACATTGGTATTGGTACAGTACTTTTCACAAAACGCGATCTGAACACTCTTCTCTTGAGGCCACATGTCCGGGCACACGTCCATGTGGTAGACTATAAAAACTTTTCTTCAATGACGTATCTTTGAGAGGTCTTGCAATCTTCACAAAGAGAAGGAGCATGAAGATGTGGCTGTTTTTGTGCCCTACCAACTAGTGAATTGACTTAAATTTTCTTGGAAGTTGGCACACATCTCCACGTTTATGAACTCCTCTCGTGCCTTGGTCCTTGAATTGAACAAGAACTCCGAACATTATGTCTTTATAGCCCATCTTTGCTTCCTTTTTACTCTTCAAGGCATTCACAACCTATATGCATAAAAGAACACCAAATACACAATATGAGACATAAACCATGGTAAAAATGATGCTCAATGCATGTAAAACATATATAAAAATATGTCTACTCAAGCACTTATCATTTGCTTGTATTCTTCATTTTAGTTTTGGATCGCCGTCTCCCGACCTTCATTCTTTCATTTTTTTCAATCATGGTTTTTAGGGCCGACACGAGAGCGGCGCACGCGTGCGAATGTGCCTGATTTTCTTTGGCAAAAAAATCTTGGTAAATTTTAAGGGCAAGCACAGGGCTGACACCATCGTGTCAATGCGTAATTGCCACCTTTACTATTTTTCAGATATTTTCGGCGGGTTTAGCACACTTGGCGGCACGATCGTGTCCTAACATAACACATCCATCGTGCTCCTGGTAGAATCGTGTCCCCGTAAATCCTTTGATTACTTTGACAGGTCAATTTTCCGTTCTTGTTTTCTTGCTTGTCTCCTCAATCATCATTGATTGCTTCCTAGAAAGTGCACAAGATCACCAAGTAATACGCTGTGAGTGATATAGGGGTCATATTCCACTGGGCCAAGGAAGTATTATTACTCACTTTTCATCTACTTTCTAGCCTACAAATTAATATAAGGGGAAAGGAAATAAAACAAATAAACTAACTTAATCTAATCCTATGGCCAGGGTAACTAGCACACAAATGTAAACAAACAAGGAAGTATCAAGCATGAGAAGGGAGTGTTTGGACAAGGAATCCAACTAGGGTTGTCATTAAGTCCCAAACTAGAATGGTTTAAAGATGCATTGACGATAGTTGAGACCTAGAGACCTCGTGAGTAGATTAGCCCCAATCTCTCAGTGACTAACCCCTAATCCCATATGAATGTCAATCGGAATCTCTTCCAGATCAACACACCTATGATGGCATTAAGTTCTAGGAGTTCTCTAATAAGAGTAAACCTACTATCCTTCTGCGTAAACCTAGCAATGGAGGGCTACAACACCTGATCTCTTGGCGCGTCGGCACAAGTATCCCCTTTCAATCTCTCCTAGATCTAGTACACCTGAGTATGTCACATCTACGCATACAACTCATAATAGAATTATGGATTTCTCCATAAATGTAATTCTAATCATCAAAGCACAAAAGATTGAATCTCAAACAACCATCAAATTAAATGAAGAATAATATCCCAATGTCTTACACAAGATGAACCATAGGATTCATCCAAATCCAAACACAACAATAAGTTAATCCCTCATGATAAGGGACACTTATACAACATATAAGGAAGACAAAAACATGAAAGAAGTAATGAAACCCCGCTCTAGGTCGTGATCCCCTTGAATGGATGAAATTTCGAATGGTGATGCAATGGTGGCTTAGATCTTCACTCCAACTCCTTCTCCTTTGCTCCTCACCTTCTTGGTGATGATGTGTGCTCGTTTCCAACAAAGATCATCACCAGAAGATGGGCAGAAGGCCTCAAGAAAGTGTGGTGGCGCCAGGCCAAAAGGCCAAGAAGAAGTCCCTCCATTACCCTAGAAAATGTGCTTTCATCCTCCAAATTATAACAATCCCGTGGTCAATCCCAGGGTCAATGAGGGGGCCATAGAGGCTAAAAGACTTAGACAAAATTCATGCTTTCAATGCTACAGTGTCAATCCCGAGGTCAATCCTGGGCTGTATTAAGGACATATGACCCAGAACATTCTCTGGCCCAAAAGTCATCCAAGTGCTATAGTGACTGTTACAACACTCTAGCTACAGTACTTCTACTACACTACTCTTGCTATAGTACTTTTGCTACAGTGAAATACTCTACACTACTGAGACCTGGTTTTCTTCTCTTTTTCTGCGCAAATGATATCCACGTGCTTTTCCATGGCTCCTTCATGCCCTACAATGAGAATAATAGACTATTAAGCACACAACAAGCATCCATTTTTACAAAAATACATGCTAAGTGTATAAAATACATATACTAAAATATATACATTTAGACACTTATCAAATATCCCCACACCTAAGCATTTGCTTGTCCCCAAGCAAACAAATCATGAAAAACAAAGAGAATGATAAGTGGCTAAATGTATTACCTCCGGCTCAAATAAATATAAGAATCTAAAAACAATGGATAATGATCTATAGATGTTGAGTTACAAACAGTAAGCACAACAGAAAGATCCTATCTCACCTCTTATATGTTTGTGGCATGTGTGTGAATCTTCTATCTGATATGCCCTGACCTGGTTTATCCCACTGACTTCAATCTATACCGCTCTAGATGCTAATCGCTCCACATGCAAAAAGTACTGTGTCTTAAAAGATGAAGTGCTAGGGTTTTTATTTTCATTTCCTTCTCAGAACCTCTAGTAGGTAGACAAAAAGATCACTAGGGTTTTTATTTTCATTTCATTTCATCTTTTTCTTCATTTTTTTTTGAGTCCGACAAATGTAGACGGCACAAAAAATCTTTTTGGATGGTCCACATGCTGGTTAGGCACAAGAGCCACCCAACAACTCGATTATAATCTACATAGACGCATTCATGCTTCATTAACAGAGGAATACTGACATAGCCTCCGTTTTTTTCTTTTTTTTTTTTTTTCACATTTTCTTTTTCACATTCACCATAGATCACATCTTCAGAGTATAATTCATATAATATTTTCTCACTGTCAATTCATGCTTTTGATTGCCTTTTAACAAATCACTGTATACACTAGGTGCTATTCTGGGTATGTTTGTTAATGATGGAGGAATTGGGTAGCTCGAAGCAATTAGGATTTAATCTGGTTACCAATTGAGTGAAAATTGAAGAAATGTCCAAGTGTTCAAGCTCTGTTCAAGTAAAGCACAGCTGTGATCTGTTCCCCCGAATATCCCAGCCTCATGTAGATCATGTGAAAAAACCTTCAGGAGAGTGTCACTAGGATGAACATGGTCAAAGCAAACTCGTGAACCTTCCCTCTAAAATTCTCATGCTGGAGTTTTTTCTACTCACTAGGGAAAGTACGTGTCGGAGGCTCCTTGGATGATCATGCTCAAGCAAGCATACTCCAAGCATGACCACGCACCTCCCACTAGAAATTCCAACTGAGCACTTGGCCAATTCACTCGAAAACCATTCCATGGAAACACGATGTAAGCACGATTGTGCTTTGGCCGTGTCGAGCTCGAAGACAACCCGTTTTAACTCTAGTTTCTAGGGTAGCCCTCATCTTTGTTCGGGGATTCTATTCTCCACCGGGAGGACTTTGAAGAGGGTGAAGATTAGGCTTCACCCCACCTTGTAACGGGGATCAAGGAAGAGTTGGCGTACAAGAAAAGTGTGGTTTAGCATACGGAAGTCGGCGAGGAGGATTATCTTGAGGAGAAGGGAGTCATGTCTTCTTTCTCTAGTTTTTCATTTTTATTTTCCTCATTGTACCCATCTATGAGGGACAAACCATCTACAGTGCCCCTAGATGTGAACTATGTCATTTTGTGTATTTTGACTACTTCATTTTAATGTTGACAAAGTTCTTTTGGTTTCTTGTGTTTAATGATGTGTTTGCATAACTCGATGTGTTTGATTTGTATGGATGCTTTGGTAATTTAGTTATCTTAGTAGACCCTTGGTGTATTTAAGAACCATAGATGCAACATTGCTCTTGAGAACACATGAGAATCTTAGAATGTATCTGATAAGTGCTTGAGTAGACATATTTTTTATATATGTTTTACATGCATTGAGCATCATTTTTACTGTGGTTTATGTCTCCAGAGAAGAGTGTTTGGACCGCGTTTTGTGAGAAGTACTGTAGGAATCTCACTGTAGCAACCTCAATGTAACAGCACTGTAGCAAAACTACTGTTCACGCGGCCGCGTGGAAATTCTTCTAGCCCACGCGGGCGCGTGGAAAATCCACATGGGCGCGTGAGGGCACGTGACAGACGCGATCTAAGGCCTATAAATAGCCGTTTTGCCCTATTCTTTATCTTCTTTTGTGCGGCTCTTGAGGAGTGAGACGGCTAGGGTTTGGAGAGGAGGTCTTTGCGGCTTTGGAGGCGCTTCATCACCAACTTTGATCGATTCCTCCTCCGTCATAGCATAAAGGAAGCCACCGGTGAACCTAGCTTCGGAGTGGGTCCTTCAAGGCGTCGAAGCTCTCCATCAAGGCCATCAGTTCATATATAAAGGGGTTTATTTCTATGGTTTTAATGTACTTTCATTCATTGATGGTGTGTTTTGTATGTTGCTCCATGGAGGGCTAAAACCCTAGAGGGTATTTGGGCTTGTGAAACCTAGGATTCTCAACTTTTGTGGATTTGCTTTGTGTTTCTATTTAATCCAAGTTTGATTAAGTTTCATTCTTGATTGTTTAATGCTTGCTTGCCTTATTGATCTTATGGTTATTTGGTTTGCATGATTTGTTGCCTTGGTGGGAGAGAGATCTCCATTAGGGTTAGAACCTCAAGATTGAAGAGGGTTGAGAGGGTGAGTCATGAGATAGTGAAGTGTCCCCTTTCCCCTCCGATTGGTGTATTCTATCTCCATTCCCTAAGCTCTATGCAACCATATTTGGTGGGAGGCGTGAGATTGCTCGATTTCTCCGCCGGGACCTTGTAGGGGGTTAGGATCCTTCGCCGGGAATTAGGGTTGGATCAATCGTTAGGAATTGGATACACAATTTGGAATCCCTAGAGTGCTTTGCGGTCATATGTGGTGTGAGGTGTTGAGATTGAGCGATTTCTCCACCGGGACCTCGTAGGGGACTAGTATCGGTGATCTAGAGATAGACCCTATTATGTTTGGATTTCCACGACTTAACTTACTCATCATAGAAACACTTTGCTTATCTGGTACCTAATACCTGAATCCTAGGGGGAGCATTGCCCGAATACCCCACTTTTACTGATTGATATTCTCCTTCCATTTTACCCTTGCATATTCGTCTCCGGTGTTCATCTCTTCTTACATTAGATCACCACACTATCCCATTATCATTAGGCTAGATAGCAGAGAAGAAGTTAGTAATAGTAGCCCTGTTCCCTGTGGATTTGACTACCCGACTCACCGGGTATTTATTACTTCGACACCCGTGCACTTGCGGTACACACATGCATATTCGGACGTGTCAGTATCTAGTGGGCCTTAGAATCAAGTCAGTATTCTATAACTCATAGGAATCATCTCGGGGCATTGCACTTTTGTTTTTGAAAACACAATCCTAATCCCCCTATCACTACCATCATTCTCTCCTTTGTTATTAGATTTTAATTTGATCTTATTACAATCTTTGTTTAACTGAACATCAAAAGACAAAATAGTACTTCAGTCTAGCCCTTTAGGTTCGACAACCCAACCCCTTGGAGGGTACCAATGTATCACTCATGTGTGACCTGTGCACTTGCGGAGAATAGATCACCGACCCATAGGTCCCACACATGACATACCGCCACAATAACCTAAGGGAGGTGATAAGTGCTTGTGTGATATGAATGTGAAGCATTTTTTCCTTATGTTGAGCATTACTTTTTCTCGGGTTTTACATTAATATGTGTGTTTTTATGTTACTTTTATGCATGTAGGGTTGTGAAACCAATTATGAAGGAAAGAAGCCAATGTGGATCACAATACACCGATTTTGGATGAAATCTTGCTAAGGTTCAAACGTGAAGATATAAGTCTGGTGCGAGATGCTAGAGTGTGTGCCAACCTCCCCATATTTGAGATTGCACTGCCATTTGGAAGGGCACAAGGGCAGTCACACTCAAGCATTCTGACTTATGAACATAGAAGAAGATCTCCATCAACTTATCCGTCATTGAAGAAGCAAAGCGATCCACCGCATAAACGTGTGCCCGTTTTTGTTACCTCGATGAAAAGTGGATTCGGGAGTCTTTTTGGCAGAATACTGTAGCAGGTTACTATACCAAATCACTGCAGTAAACACTGTAGCAGTTACTGTTTATAGCCGGCCGAAAATGACAGTTTCAGAGAATCCACATCGGGCGTGTGGTAATTATCCACGCCCAGTGTGGAAATTCCGCATGGGCGCGTGAAGCATCCACACCCGTGTAGTCGCCTGATTCTAGCCCTATTTAAAGCCGAATCAACCCCGATTTTAGTATTCTTTTCTCCATCTTCTCCGCAACTTGAGAGAGGGCTTCAGCTAGGGTTTTGAGGGGTATTGGCTAGGTTTTTGGAGAGGTTCTATGGCTCCGACATCGCATGTCGTTTGGAAGAAGGTTATTGGCAGAGATTTCGTCGGCACCGATCCGGTGAGGTGTATCCTAGGCCGGCCAAAGGATCCCTTGCGACAAGTAGAGGACTCTCCACAAGACCATCGACACGACTCTAGTGGGTACTTGGGTATTTGTGAACCCTAGGATGTATTTGTTTCATTGAATCTCTTTATTATGCTTTCAATTAATTGATGTTTATTGTGAGTTCCAACCTTGAATGCTTGATTGTATGAACATTTCCCCTAGAGTGACACTAGGGTTGAGAGTTCTTGTTGGTAACCTTATGAGTGAGTGACACACCACGAGCGTTAGACAAAGCTAGGTTGGAGAGGGTTGAGAGGGTGAGTCAAGAGGTACAGGAGCGTCCCCTTTCCCCTCGGACGTGATAGATTCTACCTCCGTTCCTCGAGTTCTTTGCGGTCATAATAGAGTGAATGGTCTAAGGGATGAACTTCCGCTGGGGCTTAGTTGCGCGTGCAACGGAGTGAAGCGTTGAGGTGATCTTAGTATCTAGGGCTCAATTGTGGTTAGGGACCTTCCACCTAGACCAAAGGGTTAGGTCTATAATTAGGAAGAGATTTATCACTTGGAATCCCTAGAACTCATTGCAACTCTATATGAGTGCGAGGTGTTGAGATTGTTCGATTTCTCCTCCGGGACATGTATAGAGTTAGGCACAGTTGACCTTAGATTTGGGACTATGTAATTAAGGATTTCCACGACTCACCATTGTATTGATTAGGAAGCATAATAGAGGGTTCTTGCACTTGAAACAATTATCCTAGGCGGAGCATTATCCGGGAACCCCATCTTTATAGATCGCCTTATCCCCTTCTTTACTTTTGCTCTCTTATTTGTTGCTTTTATTTTTGAGAACTGAATCATCGTGACACTCATCATCATTGATCTTTCACATAGCTAAGAATCGAATTAAGTATTTTTACTCCCTACTCCCTGTGGATTCGATACCCGCTCACCCGGGATTATTACTTCGATAAACCCGTGCACTTGCAGGATATACGCAAGTGGATCTTGTCAAGTTTTTGGCGCCGTTGCCGGGGAGTAGGCGTTTAGAGATACTTTGCACTTTGTTTTCTTAGCTATTTACGCTTCATTCTATTTCACATCTCTTCTCTATCACCATTCTGATTTGTTTAAAAAAAAAAAAAATAAAAAATAAAAAATTATTTCACACTTTGTTATTCTTCCATCATTCTCATTTGTTTTCTTTTGTCATGTCTTACTTTTTCTTGCAAGGATTTTAAATGATGATTGACCCAGTTGTTGCTCTATATTTGAAGGTCGAAGCTCTCAGTAAAAAAGTTGATAGAATTGTTAGTTCATGACAACAAAACATTCCATGTTACAACGCATATCATCCAACTGAAGTGGGTTACCCAAACGTATTATGGGATAATGGTGAACAACATTGGGAGGCACCTCAAGTGGAATGTCAAACGGGTGAGATACTCGGAGAGGATGCATTTCAGTTACAAAGAGTATTAGCTAACTTTATTGAAGCATCCGATGTTTGCGTCCAAAATATGGAGACCACACGAAATTGTCATGAAGCCTCCTATGAAAACCTTGAGCATCAACTAGGAGGGATACTTGACACCTCTCCAGGGAACAACAAGTATTTGAGTAAGCAAGTCAAGTTCCTTATAGAGAAGATGTGGTAGTGAATGGCAATGAAGAAGTGGGGCGGAACGAGTATGATGTTGTCGAGATTGAGAGGATACAAGAAGAACCGTTCATTCAATTTGATAATTGTTTGAGTGGACAGTATGTTTGTGAGCAAGAAATCTTGCAAGGAGAGTTGGTGAAGACATATTGCTTTCAAGTTGAAAGTGAAGAAGACGCAAATCCTAAGGTAATGGAGCAAGCATCTCTCTTTGGGATTAATCAACTCATAAATTGCAAAAAAGATATTTTGGGTTTGGAAGAAGACGTGGGTAGGAGGTTGAAGCCATCCAATGACCCACCTGTGCTAAGCTTGGACAATTCCCAACCCAAATTAATTCCGTGGAGGCCAAAGGTAAGATGGTTGGACTCTCCAACAAATATTCCACCCCGGCAAGTAGATTTTTGGTTTAAAGGAAGTAGCTATGCAATATCTAGTCGGGAAGAACACACTCTTTTCAAGCCACCATAAGGTAAGGAAGAGGTACGTCAAGGTAAGTGACTTAAAACAAGCGCTTTTTGGGAGGCAACCCAAGAAATTACTGTTTTCCTAGTTTTTAGTTTAGTGTTTGCATGAATAAGAGTTTGAGTGTTGGTGTTTTGATTCTTATATGCCATTGCTATGCTTTTCTTGTGCACCGTTGGTGTTATCTTGTGCTTGTCATGTGTTTTGGTGAAGTTTTGGTCGTTTGAGCTATTTCTCATGTTTGCACTGGTAAAACTTGCATATTAGGGCAGACTCTGAGTGTGTAAACATGTTTAGAAACTTTCTACAAAGCCTGCAGGTTTTTCTAAGGCATCTAGTGAAGATGCACGGGCGTGTGGAATTTCCGCACGCCCGTGGATTTGCACTGCAAGCTCATCCAGAGAAGGCATAAAGGCGTGTGGCTGCCCCTGTGAATGACCATGCGACTATCACACGCCCGTGGGTAATTTCTGCACGGGCGGGTGAATTCCTGCAGAGTTGGGCGGATTATCCTAAGAGCACACAAGGGCGTGGACTCGCCCCTGTGGGTGACCTTGTGAAAATCGCACGGGCATGGATAATTTTCACACGCCCTTGTGAATCTCTGCAGAGGATCTCTCCATCCCGAGAAGACACAGGGGTGTGCGTTTGCCCCTGTGAGTTGGTCCTGTGAATGTCCACGCCCGTGTGCTATTTTCGCACGGGCGTGGGTCTTAGAGAATTTTCTCGGTTGCATGGAGAGTCCACAGGGGCGTGCGTCTGCCCCTGTGGGTCGGGCACACAGGCGTGAGTAGTTTTCACACGCCCGTGTGGATGTACAGAAATGCTAGAACCGCAGGTTTTTCTTTAAAATCTTTTCGGGTTTCTTCATCTTTTGATCCTCAAATGTTTTGAGAACACATCCTTGCTCTCTCCTGACCTCTCACCGTCATTTTAGAGGGTTGTTAATTGAGTTTTCCGGCCGATTTCTAGTCTTTCATTCTCATTTTGTCGGTAAGCTTCTCTTTCTCATTTCTTTGCCAATTTTCATTTATTTTGCAGCACCAACGTCATCTTCACCAGCAGCAGAAACAGATGTACTAGCTACTGACACTGACACTTGAGGCGTCTTTACCTTCTTTGTTCTTATTTTTCGCATTTTATTTTTTGCATTTTATTTTGGATTTGTATACTCAGGAAAGGATTTTCCTTCTGTGTTTATTTTCGTTTTGTGGTCTCGAGTTGTATTCATTGCTCTATCTTTTGTATA
Source organism: Dioscorea cayenensis subsp. rotundata (assembly GCF_009730915.1). NCBI lineage: Eukaryota > Viridiplantae > Streptophyta > Magnoliopsida > Dioscoreales > Dioscoreaceae > Dioscorea > Dioscorea cayenensis. Next base: position 13,927,641 of record NC_052472.1, on the reverse strand, counting down.
CTCGAGTTGTTTTTGTTTTATTGAGCTTCACTGAACCCCTTCGTGTATACATGCAGATGGTCTTGTCATCATGGGAATTGAGACTTTGTCATGGGCACGACCAAGGTGCTTTGGCACTTGCCCGTGTGAGCTTCATAACCCGTCGGAACATTACGCCCAAGGATTTAGCTCCATCAAACGCAACACTAGGAGTTAGGGGAGTATTGTTTTGATTGCTTCTTCCACATATATTCTTCATTGATATGCATTATAGTGAGCTTGCATGTGTACATTGAGGACAATGTACAACTTAAGTGTGGGGGGGAGTTTCGTAGTGCACACATCGTTTCTATTGTTCTTGATTGATATATGCTCACATAGCCAATGGCGGTTCACCCTAGTTGCATTGATTGTATTCTTGAGTTTAGGAGAATTTTTAACATTGAATGTTTTCATGCTCTAGTTCTTGCTTGAATTTCAAGGAATTTTTGCCTGATTTACACTTAGTTCACTACTCACTCTTTAAACTCTTTTGGAAAATCAAGTTTGATGTTAAAGGGACTAGTTATAGTTGTTTCTTGTGTTAAATTCTGGAAAAAAAAAAAAAGAAGTTTTATTGTTTATTTGTGCTTGTTGGGTGGAAAGAGCTACCACCTATGAAGTATGAAGCTACTCTCATAAGTCGGATACTAGCTATGCCCTAATAAGAGAAAGAGATATCTCATAGGATGAGTGAAAGCTACCACTCCGGTAGAAAGAGCTACCACCTTGAAAGTGTGAAAGCCACCTTAGCGGCCGCTTTGGAGAAGGGCTACCTTAGAGGATGTGTGAAGCTACTACCATCTTTGAAATTGTTGTCACTTTTGTAGATAAATAAATCCCTTGTACTTAGAACTTTGAGGAGTATACTTTGGGTTGACTTGAGTGAGTTCACACACGTACACGATTTCGGGTTTTGTTTCCTTTTTGATTCAAGTTTTTAGCTAGAGCATTGATTTTTCGTATTTAGTGTTGAAATTTCCCTCACTTGTAGAATGCTCGCTTTGTATACTTTGGTGAACCTATGGCCAAACACTTTCAATATTTTCTTCATTGATGCACATAACGTTTAAATTTTTTGCTTGAGGACAAGCAAAATCTTAAGTGTGGGGGAGTTTGATAAGTGCTTGTGTGATATGAATGGGAAGCATTCTTTCCTTATGTTGAACATTACTTTTCTCAGGTTTTTACATTAATATGTGTGTTTTTATGTTACTTTTATGCAGGTAGGGTTGTGAAACCAATTATGAAGGAAAGAAGCCAATGTGGATCACAATGAACCGATTATGGAAGAAATCTTGCTAAGGTTCAAACGTGAAGATATAAGTCGGGTGTGAGATGCTAGAGTGTGTGCCAACCTCCCCGTGTTTGAGTTTGCACTAACATTTGGAGGGGCACAAGGGCAGTCACACTCAAGCATTTCCGACTTATGCACATAGAAGAAGATCTCCATCAACTTATCCATCATTGAAGAAGCAAAGTGATCCATGACATAAACGTGTGCCCGTTTATGTTACCTCGATGAAAAAGTGGATTCGGGAGTATTTTTGGCAGAGTACTGTAGCAAATCAATGTTCACAGACGCCCAAAAATCACTGTTCACAGCCGGCCGAAAATAACAGTTTCAGAGAATGCACACAGGCGTGTGGAAATTATCCACGCCCGTGTGAAAATTCTGCACGGGCGCGTGAAGCATGCACGCCCGTGTAGTCTCCCGATTCCAGCTCTATTTAAAGCCGAATCAGCCCCGATTTTAGTATTCTTTTCTCCATCTTCTCCGCAACTTGAGGGAGAGCTTCGGCTAGGATTTTGTGGGGTATTGGCTAGGTTTTTGGAGAGGTTCTACGGCTCCGACATTGCATGTCATTTGGAAGAAGGTTATTGGGAGAGTTTTCATCGGCACCGATCCGGCGATGTGTATCCTAGATCGGACAAAGGATCCCTTGCGACGAATAGAGGACTCTCCATAAGACCATCGACATGACTATCGAGCGGGGTTTCTTTATGGATTCATTGCTTTTACATTCTATTTCTTTGATTGTACTTAGCTCCATGGAGAGCTAAACCTCTAGTGGGTACTTGGGTATTTGTGAACCGTAGGATGTATTTGTTTCATTGAATCTCTTTATTATGCTTTCAATTAATTGATGTTTATTGTGAGTTCCAACCTTGAATGCTTGATTGTATGAACATTTCCCCTAGAGTGACACTAGGGTTGAGAGTTCTTGTTGGTAACCTTGTAAGTGAGAGACACACCACGAGCGTTAGACAAAGCTAGGTTGGAGAGGGTTGAGAGGGTGAGTCAAGAGGTACAGGAGCGTCCCCTTTCCCCTCGGATGTGATAGATTCTACCTCCGTTGCTCGAGTTCTTTGTGGTCATAATAGAGTGAATGGTCTAAGGGATGAACTTCTGCTGGGGCTTAGTTGCGCGTGCAACGGAGTGAAGCGTTGAGGTGATCTTAGTATCTAGGGCTCAATTGTGGTTAGGGACTTTCCACCTAGACGAAAGGGTTAGGTCTATAATTAGGAAGAGATTTATCACTTGGAATCCCTAGAACTCATTGCAACTCTATACGAGTGCGAGATGTTGAGATTGTTCGATTTCTCCTCCGAGACATGTATAGAGTTAGACATAGTTCACCTTAGATTTGGACTATGTAATTAAGGATTTCCACGACTCACCATTCTATTGATTAGGAAGCATAATAGAGGGTTCTTACACTTGAAACAATTATCCTAGGCGGAGCATTATCAGGGTACCCCATCTTTATCGATTGCCTTATCTCCTCCTAGGCTTAGTTGCCTTGCCCTTGACATTGACCCATCGGTTCACCATGTTGTGACATTTGTTTACCAATGAATACCCAAACCAGGATTTTATGCTCCCACCTGAAGTAGCATAACGAGTCTGTTGGTCACCATGCCACCTCACAATGGTGGTTGTGGAGACCCACTTGCTGTATTAAATACCAGATCTTGGCTCCATTGTCACAATCAAAACAAATAAACAACAAATTGCCCATAGGCTCAGTGTATAAATCAACATGATAGTAGAAGTATCATCATGATACCACAAATTTTCACATATCAACTCTCACTTGAAGAGTCATTAAACTTATCATAACATCTCAAGTTACTACCTTTTATATCAAGCAAACATAATTTGAAAATAATTCTTGAATATACTTTTAAAACATAACATCAACAATAACACAAAATGTTTTCAAACTTAGCTTACCAAAACTCATTTAATGTCCCACCAAAAATCTCAAGCTTCATAAAACACTCACTTTAAAACACGTTATGTTTTCAACGCAAATACAAGGTTCTTGTAAACTCTTAGAATAATTTCAATCATGACTCAAACATGGATTTCAAATACCCAAAAATAAATTTCAAGAGCTTTTAACAATAACAAACCATCATGAAAAGCAAATGCAAATCAAGTATAAAACCAAAAAAACTTTACCTATGCAATATAATATATATAACTATCAGAATTCTTCTAATAGAATTATGCTTTATTGTCACATTCACTGCTTAGATGATTGTTCTTCCTTGAATGCTAATCCTCAGCTAGCTCTTATCTTCAAGCCAAAGCTTCACCACCTTGCCAACGCATAACAAAATACCAACAAGAATTAACACACTAAGCCAAACAAAGAAACCTTAGGTTTCTCTACCGAACAACCCTAATCCACTCTAGGGTTTGCTCAAACTAACTCCTCAGGTTACTAATGAAGTTTTAATGGTTTAAGCTTTACTCTAACCCAAAGAAAAGGAAACAAGAAGGACACATTGTTGCTACAGTAGCTCTGAAATCAGAGAGAACAAGATTCAACGATTACAATGGATCGAAGCCATACAACACAATCCAAACACTCCTCTCAAGTTCAAACCATAATAAATAAGAAAAAGAACAAGAATCAAGCTCCAAATTGAACCCACAACTCAATCCTAGTTTCAACCATGCAATGAACAAAAAAGGGAAGGGAGAATGGGAGCTTACCATGAGAAAAAAGGAGATCAAAATCTAAGGTCCACAATAAAGGTGATGAAATCCCCCAAAACCAGCCCTTAAACTCTAAAGAAAGGTAGAAGATGAGGGAAGCAAAAGGATGAGGTTAATTGGGAGAAGAAAATAATGAAAAAGGAGTTAAAACTGGCTTAAAAAGCCAATTTTTGTGCAAGCGGGGCATGGTGTGCGGACTTCATAGTGGTCGCACACCTCCAAGTTTGCGATGTGCAGCTAGACACCAGGCTGCACACCCTACTGCCTCAGCCCCACAGATCAAGGCGGGGCTGTCCGACCTGTGCACAGCCCCATACATGCTTTTTGCGGCCTGTGCACATCCCAGACACCACTTAAACTCCCAAAATTCACCACGAAATGCCCAACAAGAGGTACCGAACTCAAAATGAAAAGAATTCAACCACTACATTGAGCTAGCAAACAAAGAAAGCAAGAAATATATGATTATACACAAGAAAGAAAAACCGGAATACCACAGCGTAACTGCATCTATAAACTAATGTATAACTATAACAATTAGACCTATGACACAAATCTGATTTCTTACACGTCATTTATTTTGAATTTCAAAATTTGTCCAAAATTGAAAAGATAGATCTTTAACTTAGCTTTCAAATTAAATAAAAATCAACTCAATTGGGCAATTAATTAGAGGGCTATGACTTATTTAGTGTAGCTACATCTACAAACTCATGTATAGCTACAACCATAAGACTTGGGACACAAATTAAATTGCTAACATGTCACTCATTTTGAAATTCAAAATTTGTCCTACATTAAAAAGATAGATGATGAACTTAGCTTTCAAATTAAATAAAAATCAATTCAATTGGACAATGAATTCTAAAATTATGAATGATTCAGCATAGCGGCATCTACATACTCATGTATAGCTACAACAATAAGATCTGTGGCACAAATCTTATTGCTAACCTGTCATTCATTTTGAATTTCAAAATTTGTCCTCCATCGAAAAGATAGATGTTTAACTTAGCTTTCAAATTAAACAAAAATTAATTCAATTGGATAACAAATTTGAAAATACAAATGATTCAGTATAGCTACAACTACAAACTCATGTATAGCTATAACAATAAAAACCTGTGACACAAATTAGATTACTAATCATTCATTTTAAATTTCAAAATTTTTCCTCTTTTAAAAAGTTAGATGTTGAACTCAGCTTTCAAATTAAATGAAAATCAGCTCAAATAGGCAATAAATTAGAAAGTTATGACCGATTCAGCGTAGCTGTATCTACAAACTCATGTGTAGCCACAACATTAAGACTTGTGAGACAAATCAGATTGCTAAACCGTCATTCATTTTATTTTTCAAAATTTATCCACCATTGACAAGATAGATGTTTAATTTAACTTTCAAATAAAAAAAATCAACTAAATTGGATAATAAATTAGAAAGTTATGGCTAATCAAATGTAGCTGCATCTACAAACTCATGTGGAGCTACAATAATAAGATTTGTCACAAAAATTAGATTGCTAACCTATAATTTGCTTTGAATTTTAAAATTTATCGTCCATTAGAAAGATAGATGTTGAAACTTAGCTTTGAAATGGAACAAAAATAACCTTAATTAGATAACAAATTCGAAAGTTATGGCTTTTTCAATGTAGTTGAATCTATAAACTCATGTGGAACCACAACAATAAAGCCAGTGACACAAATCAGATTGGTAACCTGTTATTCATTTTCAATTTCAAAATTTGTCCACCATTAAAAAGATAGATGTCGAGCTCCACTTTTGAATTAGACAAAAATCAACTCAATTGGACAATAACTTACAAAGTTATGACTGATTCAGCGTAGCTATATCAATAAAGTCATGTATAGCTACAACAATAGGACCTATGACAATAATCAGATATTAAAAATGGCATTCATTTTGAATTTCACAATTTATCTTCTTTCTAAAAAAAGATAGACATTGAACTTAGCATACAAATTAAAGTAAAATCAACTCAATTAGACAATAAATAAGAGACTTATGATTGATTTAGCATAGTTGTATATATAAACTCATGCATTCCTTTTTAATTTCAAAATTTGTCATTGATTAAAAATATAGATGTTGAACTTAGCTTTCAAATTAAATAAAAACCAACTCAATTGGACAATAAATTAGAAAGTTATGATGGTTTCAACATACCTACATCTATAAACTCTTGTATAGCTACAATAATAAGACATGTGACACAAATTAGATTGCTAACAAGTCATCTATTTTGAATTTCAAAATTTGTATTCCATCAAAAAGATAGATGTTGGACTTAGCTTTAAACTTAAAGAAAAATCAACAAAATTGGAAAGTAAATTAGAGAGTTAGTGATTAGTTCATTTGATATCATATTTATGTGCTCCATGCACGACCGTGCTTCATCTCCTGATGTCTTAGAATTTTTCCTCAAATAATCATGGGGAGGACGCACGGGGTGAGCACGACCATGCTTTCTCAAGCATCTAAGCACGCTTGTGCTAAGGGCATGCTTAGGTGCGATCAACGGGCTTCCTCTTTTGCCTCTTAAGAAACCAATCACCACCAGTTTGTTTTGCTCTCATCTGCTCATTCTATTTCCTCTGGTCCTGTTTTTCCTCATTTTTCTCAAGATTTTTGCCGTTGGCTTGTGGTTCCCTCGTATATGCACTCCTCATTGTTTTGATCCTTCCAACAATGTCGTTGAGCCTCTTTGCTTTGATCGAGTGTGTCATTTCTTTAAGATTTTGAATTTTGCGCTCAACATGTTTGATTTCCATGGTTTTCATTCAATTGAACCAACGCCCTTCTTCATCGTTGCAGCCCATTTTATATGCTACTCCTTTTTGAGCATTGGAGAAGATGGTTGCCCTAGAGCACGATTGTGCTCGCTATAGCAACATGACCATGCTCTTTGGGGTATAGGGCCATTCTCTAAGAAAGCATGATTGTCTGTCCATACCAAGCATGATCTTGCCCACCTCTTTGCATGACTCTACCCCTTCTGAATTTCTACAAACTAATTGAATCAGTTGTTGCTCTAGGTGATGTTGACGCACTATACTACATCTAGGTCAAATCTTTCTACTCGCTAATTTGGGATGTTATTCTAGCAAGGCTCAATTCACCTATCTAGCAGGATCAATTTACCCGACTTTCTACTCGCTAATTTGGGATGCTTTGCACCATCGATTCGGATGCCCTACATGCTTTTAATCTAGCTAGCGAACTAATGTGGCTCTTGTGTGTTGCCGCATCGTAAACAACTCTCATGATAAATGAACCGGCTTACATTGAGTTGACTCTAGAGGTCCTTGCTACATTTCATATGCACCAAGGCAACAAAGTTTGGAATAAACCAATTGAAGTATATTTCCCACTCTATGGTTATGAGTATCATCTGAGCTATATGGAATTTCGCACTCTACCTGGCTCTTTATGATCATGAATACATCACTACTGATAAATACTAAAACCTTCATTCCATCCTATGCCTTGGGAAGTGTGACAGTCAGTATTGGAGATGGTTTAACTCTTGTAGCAGCAACTTCACTCCCGATGTATCCAAGGCCTCATCCCTTTAGTCCCATGCACTTATCTTCATCCATGCTTTACTCAGTAGAAGAGTTATGGGTAGAAGTGGTAGTATGGGAGCTATCATTAGGCAAGAGTTGTACTATCTTCTGAGCATAGAAAACAACTAGCCCTACCATCTTGGCTTCGTTCTCGCTAAGTCATTTCATCATCAAGCCACATTCCCTTGTGCAAGTTTTATCATTGCAGGACCATACATCACTTATCTAATTAAAGGGATAGGGTTGGTTGACTGTGTTGATCGTATGAGGATCGTAGGGGTGTATAGCCCTATCGTTTTTCATAGTTTGCAATAGTTGGGCTTATCCATGGCTAGCACTTCTAGAGGAGATCTTTCTTCCACACACACACAAACCTCAGCCTCACCTGCTGCTGCTGCTGCTTGATAGAGATCCCCACCATCATCACGTGCCCCCTCTAGCAGTACAAACCAGGTTACTTGTTCTACGGCATCGTTCAGGTGGCTTTAGAGGAGTGTCATCTAGATAACCAAGCACTTGGGAATTTGTTTATCTCCTGAGCCGTCCTTCCCTGTCATATCACCATATCTTGGGGGGAGAGGGTAGCCACCACCGATAGGGCCATAAATTTTAGTTCTTCTTCCCCTGACACTGTGATAAGTGTTTGTGTACTAAGAATACGAAGTATTCTTTTCTTACGATAAGCATTAATTTTATCAGATTTTATAGTGAATACTTGTGTTTTTGTGTTCTTTTGTGCATATAGGGTTATGGAGCTAAATAGAGAAGAAAGCAGCCAAAGTAGAACAGGAATGCATTATCTTGATGGAATCTTGAAGTAGACAAACGAGAAGACACAAGTTGTGCTCGAAGACATATGACTGTGTGCCAACCTCCATTATCCTTGATGGAATATGTAAATTGGAGGGGCACAAAGGCAGTCACACTCAAGTGTTCCGACATTTGTAAGGCTAGCAAGATTCCCATCAAATGTGCATTTACTTGAATATGCAACGCAATCTACAACATAGACGTGTGCCCGTTTTTATTGCCTCGATGAAAAATGTGGATTCAGGAGTATTTTGGTGGAGTATCATAGTAGGTGATGTAGTAAATTGTTGGAGTAATTTACTTCAGCAGTTACTGTTCCCAGACCGCCAAAAACAGATTTTCTGTGGACTCACACGGGCATTTGGAAATTCCACATGCCCGTGTGGATTCCTGATTCCAGCTCTTTATAAAGCCGCAACTTGTACCAATTTGGTCATCCCTTTTTTCATCTTTTCTCCATTTTTCACCTAATTTTGGAGAGCCCTACGGCTAGGGTTTAGAGAGGCTTTGGCATGGTTTTGGAGTGGTTCTACAGCCTTCAACACCGCGCTCCGTTGGAAGATGGTTATTGGAGGAGCTTTCGTCGGCATCAATTCGGCGAGGTTTGCCCTAGGCTTGACAAAGGAACCTTTGAAGAGGCCGAGCTACTCCATAAGATCATCGACACAAATACCAAAGGGGTTTTATTCATTGATTGCATCTCTTTACTTTTGACTTCATTGTTGATTGTATTTTGCTCCATGGAGAGCTAAACCCTTTCTGGGTGCTTGGACTTGTAAAGCCTAGGATGATATTGTTTTTTAAACCTCTTATTATGCTTTCCTTATTTGATGTTTTTAATTGAGTTCCAATGTTGAATGCTTGTTGTGTTGATTTTCTCTTAGAGTGACAATATGGTTGAGAATCTATCTTGGTAATCCTTGTGGATGAGTGAGACACCATGTGGGTTAGACAATGCTAGATTGGAGAGGGTTGAGAGGGTGAGTTGAGAGGTAGCAGAGCGTCCCCTTTCCCCTCCGGTGTGATTTACTCTACTTCCACGTTCGAAGAGCTCTTTGCTATCTTAATAGAGTGAAGTGCTAAGAGATGAACTCCGTTGTGGTTTAGTTGCATGAGCAACATAGTGATGTGTTGAAGTAATCCTTAGTATCTGGGGTTTAATTGTGATTAGGGGTCTTTCACCTAGACCAAAGGGTTAGATCTTTATTAGGGAATAAGGTTTATCACTTGAAATCTCTAGAGCCTAAAGCAACCTAACATAGTGTGAGGTGTCGAGACTGAGAGATTTCTCCACTAGGGGATAGTCTAGGGTTAGTTACAGTTGACATTAAGTTTATGACCGTGTGTTTGAGGATCTCCATGACTCACTAGACATCAGTTAGGAGGTATAATTATTGGTATTGCACTTGGAACAATAGACTTAGGGGGAGCCTTTCCTCTCATTTTATTACACCTCTTTCTTATTTTATTTAGTTGTTTTCATATTGATTTTGTTCATACCACTATTAATTCATCTTCACTTAAGTTAAATAGTAATCTTTGTGTTTCTGATGACTATTCCCTGTGGATTCAACTACCCACTCACCGGGCTATTATTACTTCGATAAACCCGTGCACTTGCGGGTCACACGCAAGGGGTGTGTCACACTGTCTATGATTCTTTTGAGTGCACTCCATTCTAACCGTTGCACAATTACCTTTTTTTTCATCTTTCAGTATCAGGACTTATATTTATTTTCTTATTTTATTCAACCTGTGTGAGTTTAGTTAGTAAGAAGAGTTCCCTACTAAACTGACATTTTCGGTTTGTTTACTTTTATGCCTTTCTTTTCTGCATTTTCTATTCTTATTTTCTTTTGTTGATGTTAGGAATATGGAGCTTCACTTATGTGCCTCTTGTCTCATCTCAAGACTGTTTGTGATTGAATGGATGTTGGAATACACAATGATAGTGATAACATTACTCTCCGTGTTAGTAAAGTTGTTTGGATAGTTCTTTACTTTTATTCTCAATCTTTTATTCCATATACTTGCACATTGAGGATAATGCACTATTGAAGTGTGGGGGAGGGTTTTTGTGTTACTTTTATGGATGATTGTATGACTTAGGACGATCTACGATTGTGTTGTTAGAAACTCTTAAGTATAGGGAGATTGTGTTTGTTATGATCCTCATTAATTGTATGCTCACTCGTGTTTTAAAAACTTAGATCAGTTCAAATTACCCTAGTTTTTGGAGCAACTTGTTTTGGGGTTAATCTTTTTTAGAAGACTAAGGTATTCTTGTTCCCAAAAAAATAGAAAGTTGGATTCCTTACAGAATGCCCTATCGGTTGCAGGTTTAAATTGTGTGAAAAGATGATAGAAAGTGATATCTCCTTCAACGAGTAAAATCTGCTCTTGAGTAGTCAAATTTTGGGCATTACATGTGTACATTTGATGACTTACCAGGAGAAAGGGCTATCTTCAAGGTGTATGAAGCTACTACCCATTAGTTTAATAAGAATTAGGGTCTCTGTTCACTCTGTTTACCCAATGGCACATTGGGCATTCGCCTTAGGATACGCACATACTCATAAGGTTTTTGAAATGTGAGTGTTATTTTTATTTGTGCATTCATGATGTTGTCCTTAACTGCCTTTGATTTCCCTAGACTTTAGAGCTTTCTATTTTGCTGAGATCAAAGGTCATGCACTCATCTTTTTCTTTATATTGAATTGATTATGATTACTTGAGGACAAGCAATGATTCAAGTGTGGGGGTATTTGATGAGTGCATTTCATATTGTCTTTTGCATTCCTCCAATGAACTCTTTTGTTCATCTTTTCGTAATTTTTGTTTATGAATGATGCTATTCTAGGTATGTTTGTACTTGGTGCAGCCTTTTAGGGCTCATAACACATATGAAGGAAAATCAGGGACAAATTCTTTCATGAGCATTCTCAAGCTGAGCACGAGGGAGCACGACCGTGCTCTCACTGTAATTATCTCTGGAAGACACTTAGCCACTTTTCACTAAGAAGTCTAAGGAGAGTACAGTTTGAGCTCGAATGTGCTCAGACCATGTGAAGCCCAAAAATTCCTTTTTTAAACTCCTAGATTTAGGGTATCGTGGCATCTTTTGTTCGGGAGTCTCCTTCTCCAACAGAGGAGCTTTCAAGGGAATGATGATCAGCCATCACCACATGAGCTAAGGGGATCAAGGTTGAGGTAGAGACACTGAAGAAGTGGAGTTCTCTCATTTCATGGAGTTCTTGTTGTACAACTAAAGAGATCTTTGTAAAAGGATGAAGTCATGATTTCTCTCTTGCTTATATTTGTCTTTTACTCTCAGTTATATGAATTCATATGGGGCTAACCACTCTAGGATGCCCTGGGTTTGTGAACTATGTTACCTCTTATACTTTGACTACTTGTTCTCTAATGCCTACGGAATTATAAATTGTTCTTGTGTCTTTAATGTGTTGCATAACTTGTCCTGCTTGATTTATGTAGCTGCTTGTGTAAAACTCGGCATGTGTGAATTATCTAGTTGTGATTGCCCTTGGGTATTGCAAATTTGGCATGTATGAAGCCCATAGTTACATTAGCAAAACAAAACTTAGCATATTTGAGAGCTGTAGATGGAAATAGAGCTTTTGAGCACCCACAAGGATCTTAGAATGTACCTTGGTAGGCATTAGACTCAAGTCAATATCTTGAGCATATAGGAATCATCCCGGGCATTGCTCTCTTATTATTGAAACTCAACCCTAGTCTACCTGGTTCTTCCACCCTTTAGTTCTTTGTCATTTTGCTTAGTAGTTAATCTCTTCATCACCACTTTGGATTGACTAGATATTAGAGGATCAATGAGCACTAGAAGTCTAATCCCTGTGGTATGATAAACCTACCTCTCGTGAGATACCACTATCTTACGTGTAATGATCTGTGCACTTATGTAGAGTACATTAGTTATAACTAATTCAGCATAGCTAAATCAATAAACTAATGTATAACTACAACAACAAGACTTGAGACACAAATTAGATTGCTAACATGTTATTCATTCTGAATTTCAAAATTTTTCATTAATCAAAAAGATAGATGTTGAACTTAGCTTTCAAATTAAACAAAAACAAACTCAATTGAACAATAAATTAGAAAGTTATGACTGATTCAACGTACATGCATCAATAAACTCATGTATAGATATACCAATTAGACCTTAGACACAAATCAAATTGCTAACCTATCATACATTTTGGAATTCAAAATTATCCTCCACCAAAAAGATAAATGTTAAACTTAGCTTCCAAATAAAAAAAAATCAACTTAATTGGATAAAATATTAGAAAGTTATGACTTATTCAACTTAGCTTTATCTACAAACTCACATATAGCTATAACAATAGGACCTTTGAGACAAAACAGATTGCATAAGGTTCACCTATATTCGGTGGCCTTGGGGGTCTAGTGTGCCATCATACAAACAAACATGATAGAGACAAGGAAAAACAAGAAACAAATGCATAAGTGACACTCTCTTGTCCAAATGATGAAAACAAGAGCAAGGCTGGCCGAATGATGCTTCCTCTAAATAAATGAATACGAAATGACCTCTTGACTCCTCTCCCCTTGATGGTGAAATCTCCCCTTGAAGTTCAAAGCCCTTGATCACCTCTCAAGCTTTAAGAAAAACCCTCCAAAAGATGTCTTCGTTCCTCCTTCTCTTGCCCCAGTTGTGGCTGACAAAAAGCTCCCTTTTTCACCCTTCAAATGTGCTTTTATACTTCCCAAGTATTCTGACCGTATGGGGCCATATAGGGGTTAAAGGAGAGTAAAATCCCTCCAAAACTAGCCATCCCGTGTCAATCCCAGGGTCTACGATGGGGTCAATAATGGTGTCATTGAGGCCGAATGAATCAAGCTAGAAGATGGTTTCTCTTGCTACAGTATCATCCCGGTGTCAATCCAGGGCAGCATTGAGGTCGTATGGCCTCAGTCAAATCCTGACTCGAAAATTCTCCATGTGCTACAGTATTGATACAGTGATCTTGCTACAACGCCACTTCTACAGTACTCCAGCTACAGTGTGTGCTACAATGCAAAATAGATGGTGAAATTAGCTTTTAAATTAAAAATAAAATCAACTCAATTGGCCAAAAAATCATAAAGTTATGATTAATTCAGTGTAGCTGCATCTATAAACACATGTATAACTACAATAATAAGACCTGTGACAAAAATTACATTACTAACATGTTATTTATTATGAATTCAAAGTTTGTTATTTATTAAAATGATAGATGTTGAAATTAGATTTCAATTGAAATAAAAATCAACTCAATTGGTTAAGAAATTAGAAAGTTATGATTCATCAACATTGGTGAATCTATAAACTCATGTGTAGTGACAACAATAAGACCTATGGTGCAAATCAGCTTGCTGACCTATCATTCATTTTGAGTTTCAAAATTTATCCTTTATTGAAATAATAGAGGTTGAACTTAGTATTCAAATTTAACAAAAATCAAGTCAATTGGATAATAAATTGGAAAGTTATGATTGATTTGGCATATCTACATCTATAAACTCATGTATAGATACTACAATAAGACCTATGATACAAATCACATTGCTAAAATATGATTCATTTTGAATATGAAAATTTATCCTTCATCAAAAGATATATGTTGAACTTAGTTTTCAAACTAAACAAAAATTAACTCAATTGGACAATAAATTAGAAAGTTAGGACACATTTAGCATAGCTGTATCTATAAACTTATGTATAGATACAACAATAAGGCCTATGATAGAAATCAGACTGCCAACCATATCATTCATTTTGAATTTGAAAATTTGTACTTTAGTGAAAAGATAGTTCATTAACTTATCTTTCAGATTAAATAAAAAGCAACTCAACGTAGCTATATCCATAAACACATGTATAAATACAACAATAAGCACTATTAAAGAAATGAGCCTACTAACCTATTATTCAATTTGAAGTGGAAAATTTACCATCAAATAAAAAGATAGATGCTGAACTTAGGTTTAAAATTTAATAAAAATCAACTCAATCAGACAATAAATTAGAAAGTTATGACTGATTAAGCATAGCTGCATTGATAAACTCATGTATAGCTACAGCAATTAGACCTATGAAACAAATCATGCTAACCTATCATTCATTTTGAATTTCAAAATTTGCCATCTATAGAAAAGATGTATGTTGAACTTAGCTTTCAAATTAAAGAAAAATCAACTAAATTGCACTATAAATTAGAAAGATATGACTAATTCAATGTATCTGCATCGATAAACTCATGTATAGCTACAACAATAAGGCCTATGACACAAATCAAATTGCTAACATGTCATTCATTTTGAAGATCAAAATTTGTCCTCCATCAAAAAGGTAGATGTCAAAATTAGTTATCAAATTAAACAATAATCAACTCAATTGGGTAATAAATTAGAAACTTATGACTGATTCAGTGTAGTTTTATCTATAAACTCGTGTATAGCTACAACAATAAGACCTATAACACAAATCAGATTGCTAACATGGCATTCATTTTGAATTTTAAAAATTGTCCTCCATCAAAAAGACAGTTGTTCAAGTTAGCTTTTAAATTCAATAAAAATCAACTCAGTTCGACAATAAATTAGACAGTTAAGACTGATTCAGCGTAGCAGTATCTATAAATTAATTTATAGATGCAACTATAAGATCTGTGACACAAATCAGATTACTAACATGTTATTCATTTTGAATTTAAAATTTATCTTCCATCAAAAAAATAGATGTTGAGCTTAGCTTTCAAATTAAACAAAAATTAACTCAATTGGATAATTAATTAGAAAGTTATGACTGATTTGGTGTCGCTGCATCTATAAACTTGTGTAAAGATACAACAATAAGACTTGTGCCACAAATAAGGTTGCTAATCTGTCATTCATTCTGAATTTAAAAATTTGTCCTTCATCAAAAATATAGGTTGAATTTAGCTTCCAAATTAAATAAAAATCAACTTAATCAAACATTAAATTAGAAAGTTATGACTAATTCAGTATAGCTGCATCAATAAACTCGTCTAGATGATAAATGCTTGAGTGAACATGTTTTTATACGTGTTTTACATGTATTGAGCATCATTTTATATGTGGTTTATGGCTCATATCGTGTATTGGGTGTTCTTTTATGCATATAGGTTGTGAATGCATTGGAAATGCAAAAGGAAGCAAAGATAGGCTATTAAGGCACTATGTTGAGAGTTCTTGGGCAAATCAAGGACAAAAGCACAATAGGAGTTTGTGAATGAGGAGATGTTTGCCAACTTCCATAGATATGCAAGTCAATTCACCGTTTGGAAGGGCACAAAGGCAGTCACATCTTCACATTCCTACTCTTTGTGAGGATATCAATATCTTTCAAGACGCATCGATGAAGAAAAGCCTTATAGCCTACCACATAATTGTGTGCCCGATTATGTGCCCTCAAGAGAAGAATGTTTGGATCACGTTAATAGAAATCACTGTAGCAAAGCACTGTATCAAAATTACTATTCACGCCCCGCGTGGAAATTCCTGCAGCCCACGCGGGCGCGTGGAAAATCTACATGGGCGCGTGGGGGCACGTGATAGACGCGGTCTAAGGCCTATAAATAGCCGTTTTGCCCTATTCTTTCTCATTTTTTGTGCAGCTCTTGAGGGGTGAGACTGCTAGGGTTTGGAGAGGAGGTCTTTGCAGATTTGGAGGGTGTTCTTCACTAACTTTGATAGTTTCCTTTGTCGTCATAGTACTTAGGAAGCCATCGGCGACCTAGCTTCCGAGCGAAATCCTTCAAGATGTTGAATTACCCACCAAGGCCAATCATAATGAATTCAAGGAGGTTTTCTCTATGGTTTTTGGTGCTTTTCATTGTATTAATCATTGTCTTGTAACTTGCCCGTGGAGGGCTAAACCCCAGTAGGTACTTGGGCATGTGAACCCTAGGATCTATTCTTTTGTATTGATTTGCGTTATGTTTCTAGTTAATCCGAGTTGATTTGAGTTTTAATCTTGTGTTCCCATTGCTTGCATGTTTTATTGATCCTTGTGGTTGATTGTATATGCATGATTTATTACTTTGATGAGAGAGAGGTCTCCTTTAGAGTTAGAACTTCAAGGTTAAAGAGGGTTGAGAGGGTGAGTCATGAGATAGTGGAGCGTCCCCTTCCCTTCCGATTGAGTGTTTTCTATCTTCGTATTCCCTAGACTCTATGCAACCATATTTGGTGTGAGGCGTGAGATTGAGAGATTTCTCCTCGGTGACCTTGTAGAGGGTTAGGGATCCTTCGCCGGGAATTAGGGTTGGATCTATCTTTATCAATTGGTTTCACTCTTAGGTGTCCCAAGAGAGTATTGTGGTCATATGGGGTGTGAGGTATTCAGATTGAGCGATTTCTCCACCGGGACCTTGTATGGGACTAGTACCAGTGGCTTGGAGGCAAGGGCTGGTTGTTCTTGGATTACCTCGACTTATTTGACTCGGCTTAGAAGCATTTAGCGAATCTTGAACTTCATGTTAGATCCTAGGGGGAGCATTGCCCGGGTACCTCACCTTTATTGATTGAGATTCTCCCTCCATTTCACCCTTGCATATTCATCTCCGGTATTCATTTCTTAGCACATTAGATCACCACACCTTTCCATTTATCATTAGGCAAGAAAGCAGAGAAGAAGTTACTACTAGTAACCCTGTTGCCTGTGGATTCGACTGCCCGACTCACCGGGAATTTTATTACTTCGACACCCGTGCACTTGTGGTTTACAAGCATATTCGGACGTGTCAATAGATATAACAATAAGAACTGTGACATAAATCTAATTGCTAGCCATGTCATTCATTTTGAATTTGAAAATTTACCCTTCATCGAGAAGATAGATGTTGAACTTAGTTTCAATTTAAATAAAAATGCAACCGCATCTATAAATTAATATATAGGCACACCTATATGCACTGTGACAAAAATCAGATTGCTAACCCGTTATTCATTATGACTTTGAAAAATTATCCTCCACCAGAAGGATAGATGTTAAACATAGCATTCAAAATTAAATGAAAATCAACTTAATCAGACAATTAATTAGAAAGTTATAACTAATTTAGTGTAGCTGTATCTATATACTCATGTATAGCTACAACAATATGATCTGTAACACAAATCAGATTGCTAAACTATCATTAATTTTGAATTTTAAAATTTGTCCTTCATTTAAAAGATACATGTTGAACTTAGCTTTCAAATTAAACAAAATCAACTCAATTAGATAATAAATTAGAAAGTTATGAATGATTCAGCATAGCTGCATCTATAAACTAATGTATAGCTACAACAATGAGACCGGTGACACAAATTCGATTGCTAACATGTCATTCATTTTGAATTTTAAATTTTATCCGTCATAGAAATGGTAGATGATGAGTGCAATTCATATCATGTTTTCTTACCCTCAATTTATCCTTTGCTTGTCTTTTAGCACTTCTTTGTATATATTCAGTGCTATTTTGGGTATGTTTGTTAATGATACAGGAATTGAAGAGCTCGATGTAACTAGGAGTAAATTAGGTCATCGGCTGAAGGAAAATGGAAGAAATGCTAAGTGTTCAAGCTCAGTACAGGCAGAGCACAGTCGTGCTCTATCCCCATAAATCTCCTAATATGGTGCGGATCAAGTGAAGAAGCTTGCAGGGATGTGACACCGAGATGAACATGGTTGAAGCACGATTGTGTCCCTCCTGTTGAATATCTCAGGCTATAGTTTTTATTTGTCTCAGCGGGGGAAGCATGTGCTGGAGGCTCCTAGCACGATCATGTTCATGGAAACACATGCCAAGCACGACCTTGCTTTCTTACACTAAATATCTCAGGCAAACAGTTAGCTGATTTACTTAAAAGCAGCCCATGAAAACAAGGTTGAAGCACGAAGATAGCCCTTTTAACTAAAGTTTTTAGGGTTTTGCTCTCATCTTTGTTCGAAGACTCAACTCTCCACCAGAGGACACAAAAGAGGGCGAAGATCAGGTTTTACCACACACTCTAAGGGGGTCAAAGAGGAGTTGGAGGCACAAGAGAAGCCGAGTTGAGCATGTGAAGCTCGATAAGGAAGATCATCTTGAGTAGACAGGAGTCATGTCTTCTTTCTCTTGCCATTCATCTATGTCTTTCTTGTCATACTTATCCATGAGGGGCTAAATGTCCACAGTGCCCCAGGATGTTGAATTATGTGGGTTGTATGCTTTGACTACTTGATTGTTAATGATTACGGAGTTCATTGAGTTTCTTGTGTTTGCATATCTTGATGGCTTGAATTGCACAGTTGCCTTGGTAATCTAGTTATCTTGGCATAACTTGGTGTGTTTGAGAACCATAGATGCAACATTGCTTTACGGCATACACTTGATCTATAGAATGTAACTGGTAACCATTATAATCAAGTCATCATACTATAACTCATAGGGATCATCCCAAGGCATTGCTCTTTTGTAGTTGATAACACAATCCTAATCCCCTAGTTTCTATCATCATTCACTCTTTCATTATTAATTCTTAATACAATTTTAGCTCAATCTTTGCTGAACTAGACATCAGTAGATAGATAAGAACATTAAGTCCAGACCCTGAGGTTTGACAACTCTACCCCTTTTGAGGTACCACTGGACTACTTGTGTGCGACCCGTGCGCTTGCGGAGAACACATTATTAGATGTTGAATGTAGCTATCAAATTAAACAAAAATTATCTCAATTCAACAATAAATTCAAACTTCATGACTAATTCAGCATAGCTGCATCTATAAACTCATGTACAACTTCAATAATAAGATGAGTGACACAAATCAGATTCCTAACATGTCATTCATTTTGAGAATGAAAATTTGTCCTCCATTAGAAAGATATATGTTGAACTTCACTTTCAAATTAAACAAAAATAAACTAAATTGGGCAATAAATTAGAAACTTATGAATAATTCAGTGTAGCTACATCTATAAACTCATGTATAGTTACAACAATAAGATCTGTGACACAGACCGCGTTGCCAACCTGTCATTCATTTTGAATTTCAAAATTTATCCTCCATCCAAAAGATAGATGGTGAACTTAGCTTTTAAATTAAATGGAAATAAACTCAATTGGACAATAAATTAGAACTTTAAGAGTAATTTAGTGTAGCTGCATCTATAAACTGCTGTACAATTGCAACAATAAGACCTTTGACAAAAATTAGATTGCTAACTTGTCATTCATTCTATATTTCAGCATAGTTGCATCTATAAATTCATATGTAGCAACAACAATTAACCTATGAAACAAATCAGGTTGCTAACATGTTATTCATTTTGAATTTTCAAAATTTATCCTCTATCAAAAAGATATATGTTGAATGTAGTATTCAAATTAAATAAAAATTAACTTAATTGGATAATAAATTGGAAAATTATAACTGATTCGGCGTAACTACATCTATAAACTCGTGAATAGATACAATAATAAGATTGTGACGGAAATCACATAACTGACCTTTCATTCATTAAGAATTCAAAAATCTATCCTCTATAAAAGAGATATATGTTGAACTTAGCTTTCAAATTATACAAAAATCAACCCAATTGGAAAATAAATAAGAAATTTAGAACAAATTTAGCATAGCTGCATCTATAAACTCATGTATAAACACAACAATAACACCTATGATACAAATCAGATTCCTAAAATTATCATTCATTTTCAAGTTGAAAATTTGTGCTCCAATAAAAACATAGATGTTGAACTTATACTTCCAATTGAGTAAAAATGAAGTCAATTAAACAATAAATTAGAAAGTTATGACTGTTTCGGCGTGGGTGCATCTGTTAACTTTTGTATAGATTTAACCATAAAGCATGTTTAATAAATCAAATTGCTAACCTGTCATTCATTTTGAATTTGAAAATTTACCCCCAATCAGAAAGATAAATGTTGCACTTAGCTTTCAAATTAAACAAAAATCAACTCCATCAAATAATAAATTGGAAAGTTATGTGAGAATTAGCGTAGCTCCATCTATAAACTCATGTATAGCTAACCTGTGGCACAAATTAGATTGCTAACCTGTCATTCATTTTGAATTTAAAAATTTGTCATCCATCAAAAAGATATATATGGAACTTAGCTTTCTAATTAAATAACAATAAACTCAATTAGACATTAAATTAGTGAGTTATGACTGATTCAACGAAGCAACATCTATATATGGAACTTAGCTTTCTAATTAAATAAAAATAAACTCAATTGGACATTAAATTAGTGAGTAATGACTGATTCAGCAAAGCAACATCTATAAACTCATGAATTGCTATAACAATAAGACCTGGAACTCAAATCAGATTGCTATCCAGTCATTCATTTTGAATTTGAAAATTTATCTTGCATAAAAAAGATAGATGTTGAACTTAGCTTTCAAATTAAAGAAAATTCCACTCAATTGCACAATAAATTAGAAAGATATGACTGATTTAGCATAGTTGCATCTATAAACTCATGTATAGCTACAATAATAAGAGCTGTAACACAAATCAAATTGATAATCTATCATTCAATTTGAATTTCAAAATTTTTCATCCATAAAAAAGATGGATGTTGAACTTAGCTTTAAAATTAATTAAAAATAAACTCAATTGGACAACAAATTACAATGTTATGACCGATTTAGCATAGTTGAATCTATAAACTTCTGTATAGATACGATAATAAGAAGTGTCAAAAAATCAGATTGTAAACTTGTCATTCATTTTGAATTTTAAAATTTATCCTCCATTAAAAAGATAGATGTTGAACTTAGCTTTTTAATTAAAAACAAAAATAAACTCATATAAACTCATGTGTATAGATATATGTTGCACCTGTATTCAACTCAATAAAAAATCACCACATTTGGATAATAAATTAGATAGTTATAACTGATTCAGTGTAGCTATATCTATAAACTCATGTGTAACTACAATAATAAGACCCGTTGCACAAAACAAATTGCTAAATTGTCATTCATTTTTAATTTCAAAATTTATCCTCTTTTGAAAAGATAAATATTTACTTAGATTTCAAATTAAATAAAATTCAACTTAATTGGAAATTAAATTAGAGAGTTATGACTGAGGGTAGTTACATCTATATACTATTGTATAGATTCAATAATAAGATCTATGACACAAATCAGATTGCTAACCTGTCATTCATTTTCAATTTAAAAATTTATCCTCCATTAAAAATACAGATGTTGAGGTTAGCTTTCAAATTAAAAAAAAATTAACTCAATTGGATAATAAATTAGAAAGTTATGACTGATTCGGCATAGCTGCATCTACAAACTCATGTATAGATACAACAATAAGATCTGTGACACAAATCAAATTGCTAACCTGTCATTCATTTTGAATTTAAAAATTTGTCCCCCATCAAATCAATAAATATTGAAATTCAACTCAATTTTACAATTAATTAGAAAGTTATAAATTATTCTGTGTAGCTAGGTCGATAAACTCATGTATAGATACAACAATAAGACCAGTGATAGAAAAGAAATTGCCAACATGTCATTTATTTTAAATTTGAAGATTTGTCCTTCATTAAAAAGATAGATGTTTAACTTAGCTTTTAAATTAAATAAAAATCATCCCAATTGGACATTAAATGAGAAATTTATGATTGATTTGGCGTAGCTGTATCTACAAACTCATGCATAGCTACAACAATAATATTTGTGACACAAATTAGGTTAATAGCATGTCGTTCATTTTAGATTTCAAAATTTGTCCTGCATTCAAATTATTGATGTTGAACTTAGCTTTAAAATTAAATAAAAAACAACTTAATGAGATAATAAATTAGGAAGCTATGACTGATTCAACGTAGCTTTATCAATAAACTCAAGTATAACTACAACAACAAAACCTGTGACACAAATCAGGTTGCTAACCTGTCATTTGAATTCAAATTTTTCCTCCATCAAA
Source organism: Dioscorea cayenensis subsp. rotundata (assembly GCF_009730915.1). Taxonomy (NCBI): domain Eukaryota; kingdom Viridiplantae; phylum Streptophyta; class Magnoliopsida; order Dioscoreales; family Dioscoreaceae; genus Dioscorea; species Dioscorea cayenensis. The sequence continues at coordinate 13,905,191 of NC_052472.1, read as the reverse complement.
ATGATAGATGTTGAGGTTAGCTTTCAATTTAAAAAAAATCTCAATTGGACAATAAATTAGAAAGTTATTACTGATTCAGTGTAGCTGAATCGATAAACTCATGTATAGATACAACAATAACATTTGTAACAAAAATTAGAATTGCTAACATGTCATTCATTTTGAATATGAAAATTTGTCCTCCATCAATAAGATATATGTTGAACTTAGCTTTCAAATTAAATGAAAATCAATCAAATTAGACAACAAATTAGAATGTTATGACTGATCCAACTTAGCTGTATCTATAAACTCATGTGTAGCTACAATAATAAGAATTGTGACACAAATCATATTACTAACGTGTCACTCATTTTGAATTTGAAAATTTGTCCTCCATCGAAGCAATGGATATTGAACTTAGCTTTTAAATGAATGATAAGAGTCTAAATGTATGTATTTATACATAGGTTTTATACTTGATTGCATGTGTTTTTGAATGAGTTGATACCCTTTTTATGGCTAAATTGATTATATTTGTGCTAAAGGCCTCAGGGAAGCCAAAATGAGCTCGAGAACACAATTGGGGAGAAATTGACACCAAAAATCGGGTTTTTAAAGCAAATCATTGGTGCAGGCACTATAGCAAGGGAATCAGGGGCTGTAGGAAATTAAATGTAAACCTCACGAGCTCCATGCGGCCGCATGAAACCCGTAAGCCTCACTGGAAATTTTGGGACCAGTTACTGTAGGTGAATACTATAGCAAAATGCTATAGCGCTGGCCCTAGTTTCGTGAGCAGAAAGACAGTGAGCCTCACGGGCTCCATGCGGCCCATATACGGCCCTTTAGGCACGGGCAGATCTCCTTAAAAAGAAAGTTAGGGCTTAAAGCTATGCATTCTTCTCTGACACCCAAAAAGCTCTAAGAGGAGACGACTTCACTAGGGCATTTAGAGGGTATTTTCCATGATTTAGAGAGGGGGAATTGAAGGGAGAAGCTTTCTTAGGCAACATCTTCACCGATTTCACCTTTTGGAAGCTTGGAGATGACGAGGGAGGCCGCCACCATTGCAGTGTCCGTTGAAGCCATCTGCGCCACTACTTCTCTTCTTGTTTCCATCATTTGAGGAAGTTTTATTATGATTTTAATAGTTGTTTTCCATGAACCTATCTTATGTGTTTGCTTGTATAGATGGCTAGACCCCAAGGTCACAGGATGTCGGTGAACCTTGGGGTGAACTTGTGTTGATGAATGCTTTGAGTTGTTTAATGCATGCGGCTTGCATGTGGTTAGCTTCATGGTTTAAGCTTTGTGATCTTTGGTGTGTTGATTTACATGAGAACTCTATATTTCAACTTCTAGGTTGTACTTGGTTGCGTGACCACCGCCCATGTACTAGACACACTTAGCTTAATGGGGATCCATGTATGAATACGACATGACCATCGGGTATCTCAAACCCTTCCAACCATTAGGGCTGGACCTAGGTTGAGTTTCGGCCCTAATTAGAGATTTCCTTATATGTATTGCAATCATAGGAGGATTTGGCTAGAAGAGATTCCAAGCCAATACTTGTATGGGATTAGGGATTACCGCCGTGACCATTACGGTAATCTACTTTTGGATTTCTCTTGGCCTGAACTACAACTTGCTTAGCAACTCTAGCATTCTTCTAACCCTTAGAAACTCCAGAGGGATCCACATCCGTGACCACCCTCATCGCTAGATTTTCACCCTCTCACTTGGTGTCTATACATCAATCCACTTAGTTTTAGTCTCATTAGTAGTTGCAGTTCCCGAACTTGAGTTGATAGGTTGGAGAACGAGTAAAGAGAAAGTAAGAGTAGCTCCTTAGGCCTAGGGAATACGACCCTCTCGTGCTTGCACGAGAGGTATTACCTGACAACCCCATGCACTTGTAGGATGTTCATCGTTTAACCAAAAGTGAACTCAGTTGGATAATAAATTAGAAAGTTATGAGAAATTTTGCATAACTGTATCTATAAACTCATGTGTACATAATAATAAGATATGTAATAAAAATCAAATTGCTTACCTATAATTCATTTTGAATTATAAAATATGTCTAATGCACTTTTTGCAAGTGTACGGGTCACACACAAGTAATACAGTGGTACCCCGCTAGTGGTAGGGTTGTCAGAACCATAGGGGCTGGACTCTTAGTAATAGTTGATCTTCTAATGTCTAGCCAGATTACAATTTCAGTGTAAGTGTGATAACTAGATAACCTAAAAGAGGGAAAGATGACAAGCAAGGGCTGGAACTGAATTAGGTGAGAAACATAGAGATAGTGCAGTGCTCCAAACTAATCCTCTAGATAAATGTATATAGACTTTCTTCTAATGCCTGCCAGGTACATCCTAATATCCTTGCGTGTACTCAAGAGCAATGTTACATCTATGGTTCTCAAAGATACCAAGTTTTGCTAAGATAAATGTGGGATTCATACACATCAAGTTTTGCAATCACATAGGGCAACCACAACTATGGCAATCCACACACCAAGTTTACCTAAGCAATTGTGCAAATCAAGCACATCAAGTTATGCAACACAAGATTAAACACAAGAAACCAATAGAACTCTGTAGACATTAAACGCAAGTAAATCAACCTATCACATAAACATCCAAGTTCATAGATCTAGGGTACAATAGAATAGTTAGCCATCATAATTGTACAGATCATACAATGCTAAGGAAAACAAAAGAATAAGAAGCCATGGAAGACTCCCCTCTTTGCTTCTCAATCACTCCGACGGTGATCTGGTGAAGTCCAACTGGCCAAGCTCCGCTCCACTCAAGATCTGTACACGTAGCTTCACTCCAGCCCAGAAATGTGAAAAGGGGGAGCTTGGCAGCTTCCCCCAAGAAGAAGGAAGAGAATCCCCTCAAAAGACCTAGATATAGGCATAAAAATTGGTTATCAGGGTAAGCACGGTCATGCTTAGGGCGTGCTTCTCCCCTGATTATCTCGAGAAAGTCTGGGCGATTGAATCAAAAATACAACATGGGCACGCCCCCTGCTTTTCAAAGAGCACGCCCATGAAAGAAACACACAAACCGTACTTTTTTTCTAGACATATACTACAGTGATTTGCTATCACGGTTCTCCTGATGGAAAATTCCAGGGATTATTAGAGGAAGTAGCATGCCTATGCTCAGACTGTGCTTCACCTTTAACACTGTGTTTTTACCTCTTTTCACACTATAATTATATCAAATCATATTCTTTTATATTCTTTTACACAAGAGTCTGTTTTCCTGCACAAATACACATAGTACCTATAGTAGCATCGAATAACAACAAATAAACATTTAAAGACAAGATAAATACATGAAAATGGTGTAAAAATTTCTATATGAATAGCACTCATCAGTGCCCTTCATCGAAAAGATAGATGCTTAACATAGCTTTCGAATTAAATAGAAAACAACTGAATTGGACAATAAATTAGAAAGTTATGACAGATTCAGCATAATTACATCTATAAACTCATGTCTAGATACAATAGTAAGACTTTTAATACAAATCAGATTTCTAACATGTCAACCATTTTGAATTTCAAAATTTATCCACCATTACAAATATAGATGTTGAACTTAGTTTTCAAATTAAATAAAAATCAACTCAATTAGACAATAAATTAGAATGAAAAAACTGATTGAGTGTAGCTGTTTCGATAAACTAATGTATAGATACAACAATAAGACATGTGACAAAAATCCAATTTCTAACCTGTCATTCATTTTGAATTTAAAAATTTGTCCTCCATAAAAAAATATTCTTTAAACTTAGCTTTCAAATTAAATGAAAATCAACCCAATTAGACAATAAATTATAAAGTTACGATTGATTCAACATAGCTATATCTACAAACATATGTGCATATAGAACAATATTACATGTGACATAAATCAGATTGCTAACTTATAATTCGTTCTAAATTTAAAAATTAATCCTTTATTGAAAAAAATAAATGATGTACTTGGGTTTCATACTAAATAAAAATAAACTCAATTAGATAATAAATTAGAGAGTTATGAATGATGCAACATAATAGAATTTATAAACTCATCATGTATTGCAACGACAATAAGAATTGTGACACAAATCAGATGGCTAAGCTGTAATTCATTTCAAATTTCAAAATTTATCCCTCATCAAAAAGATAGATGTTAAACTTAGCTTTTAAATTAAATAAAAGATCAACTCAATTAGATAGTGAATTAGAATGTTGGGACTAATTCAGCATAGCTGCATCTTTAAACTCATGTGTGGCTACAAAAATAAGACCTATGACACAAATCAGATTGCCAACCCATCATTCATTTTGAATTTCAAAATATGTCTTCAATTGATAATGTAGATGTTGAACTTAGCTTTCAAATCAAATAAAAATCAACTCAGTTGGAAAATAAATTAGATTGTTATGACTAATTCAGTGTAGCTGCAACTATAAAATCATGTATAGCTACAATAATAAGACGTGTGACACAAATCAGATTGCTATACTTTCATTCATTTTAAATTTCAAAATTTATCCTCATTAAAAAGATAGATGTTGAACTTAGCTTTGAAATTAAAATTGGATAATAAATTAGAAAGTAATGGCTAATTCAACGTAGCTGCATCTATAAACTCATGAGTAGCTACAACAATAAGACATGTAACAAAACTCAGATTGCTAACCTATTATTCTTTTTTAATTTCAAAATTTGTCCATCACTGAAAAGATAGCTATAACAATAAGACATGTGACGTAAATCAGATTGCTAACCAGCCATTCATTTGGAATTTTAAAATTTGTCCTTCATTGAAAATATAAATCTTGTACTTAGCTTTCAAATTAATTAAAAATCAACTCAACTGGGCAATAAATTAGAGAGTTATGACTGATTTAGCATAGCTACATCTATAAACTCATGTATAGCTACAACAATAAGAGCGGTGAAACAAATCAAATTGCCGACCTGCCACTCATTTTGAATTTTTAAATTTGTCCTCCATCATAAAGATAGATGTTGAGATTAGCTTTCATATTAGATAAAAATTAACTGAATTAGACAATAAATTAGAAAGTTATTACATATTCAGCATTGCTACGTCTACAAACTCATGTATATCTACAACAATAAGACCTATGAAACAAATTAGATTGCTAACCTATCATTGTTTTGGAATTTAAAAATTTGCCGATCATCAAAAAGATAGATGTTTAAATTAGTTTTCAAATTAAACAAAAATCAACTCAAATTGGTAATAAATTAGGAATATTTGACTGATTTAGCTCAGAAGCATCTAAAAACTCATACATAACTACAACAAATTGACACGAGACAGAATTCAGATTTCTAACTTGCCACTCATTTTGAATTTCAAAATTTATACTTCATCGAAAAAGATAGTTGATGTATATAGTTTTCAAATTATATAAAAATCAACACAATTGGACAATAAATTTGAGAGAAGTGACCATTCTGCATAGCTGCATTTATAAACTCATGTATAGCTACAATAATAAGTCTGTGACACAAATCATACTTCTAACCTGCCATTCATTTTGAATTTCAAAATAAGTCCACCATAAAAAAGATAGATGTTGAACTTAGCTTTCAAATTAAAAAAAATCAATTCAATTGGGTAATAAATTAGACAACTGTGACTGCTTCAGTGTAGCTGCATCTACAAAATCAAGTATAGCTATAACAATAAAACCTATGACACAAATCAGATTGCTAACCTACCATTCATTTTGAATTTCAAAATTTGTCCTGTATCGAAAACGTAGATGTTGAACTTAGCTTTTAAATAAAACAAAAATCAACTCAATTGGATAATAAATTAGAAGCTTATAACATCTTCAATATTGTTTTATCTATAGACTCATGTCTAGCTATAGTAATAAGACTTGTGACACAAACTAAATTACTAGACTCTCATTCCTTTTGAATTTCAAAATTTGTCCTTCATTGAAAAAATAGATGGTGTACTTGTTTTTAAATCATATAAATATTAACTCAACTACACAATTAATTAAAGAGTTATTACCGATTATGCATAGCTCCATTTATCAAATCATGTATAGCTACAACAATAAGACATGTGACACAAATCAAAATGCTAACCTGTCATTCATTTTGAGTTTTAAAATTTGTCCTCGGCTGAAAAGATAGATCATAAAATTAGCTTTCAAATTAACCAAAAATAAACTCAATTAGATAATAAATTATAGAGTTATGACTGATCCAGTATAGATACATCTACAAACTCATGTATACCTACGACAATAAGACCTATGACACAAATCAGATTGCTAACATGTCATTCATTTTGAATTTCAAAATTTATCCTCCATCAAAAATATAGATGTCAGACTTAGCTTTTAAATTAACTATAAATCAACTTAATTGGACAATAAATTAGAAAGTTAAGACTGATTTAGTGTATTTGTATCTATAAATTCATGTATAGAGACAACAATAAGACATGTGTCACAAATCAGATTGCTAACTTGTCATTCATTTTGAATTTCAAAATTTATCCTGCACTGAAAAGATATATGTTGAACTTAGCTTTTAATTTAAAAAAAATCAACTTAATTAGACAATAAATTAGTAAGTTATTACTGATTCGGAGTAGCATCTATACATTTATGTATAGTACAACAACAAGACCTGTCATGCAAAACAAATTGCTAACATGTAATTCATTTTGAATTTCAAAATTTATCATCAATCAAAAAGATAGATGTTGAACTTAGGTTTAAAGTAAATAAAAAATAAACTCAATTGGATAATAAATTCGAAATTCATGACTAATTCGGCATAAAGGCATCTACAAACTCATGTATAGCTACACCAACAAGACGTTTGATACAAATCAGACTTCTAGCATGTCATTCATTTTTAATATCAAAATTCGTCCTTTATCGAAAAGTTAGATGTTGAACTTAATTTTCAAATTAAATAGAAATTAACACAACTAGGACAGAAAAATTAGAAAGTTATGACTGATCCAATGTCACTGAATCTATAAAATAATGTGTAGCTACCATAATAAGACCTGTGACACAAATCGGATTGTTACCCTATCATTCATTTTGAATTTCAAAATTTATACTCCATCAAAAAGATAGATGTCAAACTTAGCTTTCAAATTAAATAGAAAATAACTCAACTAAAAAAATAAATTATGAAGTTGTGATTCATCCAACATAGCTGCATCAACAACTCATTTGTAGACGCAACAATAAGACTGTGACAAAATTAGATTGCTAACCTGTCATTCATTTTGAATTTCAAAATTTTTCCTCCATCAAAAAGATAGCTGCCAAGCTAGCTTTCAAATAAAATAAGAATAAAACTCAATTGGATAATAAATTATTAATTTATAACTGATTTAGTGTACCTGTATCTATAAACTCATGTGTAGCTATAACAATAACAACTAGGAAACAAATCAGATTGCTAACTTGTTATTCATTTTGAAATTCAAAATTATTTTATACCAAAAAGATAGATGTTGAACTTAGCTTTTAAATTAAACAAAAATCAACTCAATTGGACAATAAATTAGAAAGTTATGACATATTTAGCACGGCTGCATCTGTAAACTCATGTATAGTTGCAACAATTAGAATTGTCACACAAATTAGATTGCAAACCTATTATTCATTTTAAATTTAAAAATTTGTCTTCCATTAAAAAGATATTTGTTGAGCTTAGGTTTTAAATAAAAAAATCAACTTAATTGGATAATAAATTAGAAAGTTATGATTGATTCAGTGTTGCTGCATGTACAAACTCATATATAGCTACAAAGATAAGACCTACTATAGAAATCAGATAGCTAACTAGTCATTCATTTTGAATTTCAAAATTTATCCTCCATCAAAAAGATAGATGTTGAATATAGCTTTCAAATTAAATACAAATTTACTCAATCGGATAATAAATTAGAAAGTTATGATCGATTAATCATAGCTACATCTATAAACTCATATATAGCAACAATAATAAGACCTGTTACAATAATTAGACTGCCAACTTGCCATTCATTTTGAATTTCAAAATTTTGTCATCCATAAAAAAGATAGATGTTTAACTTAGCTTTCAAAATAAATAAAAGTCAACTTAATTGGACAATAAATTTGAATGTAATGACTAATTCGGCATAGATTTATCTAGAAACTCATGTATAGGTACAACAATAAGACCTATGATACAAATCATACTGCTAACCTGTCATTTATTATGAATTTCAATATTTTACCTCCACTAATAAAATCAATGTTGAACTTAGCTTTTAAATTAAAAAAATATGAACTTAGTTTTACTACAAATTATAAAGTTAAGACTGATTCAGTATAGCTGCGTCAATAAACTCATACATAGCTATTACAATAAGACCTATGACACGAATCAGATTTCTAACCCATCATTTATTTTGAATTTAAAATTTGATCCGCAATGAAAAGATAGATGTTGAACTCAGCTTTTAAATTAAACAAAAATAAACTAAATTAGAAGATAAATTTGAAAGTTATGACTGATTTAGCGTAGAGGCATCAACAAACGCATGTATAGCTACAATAATATGACATGTGAGCAAAATCAGATTGCTAAAATGTTATTCATTTTTAATTTCAAAATATTTACTTCATCAAAATTTAGATGCCGAACTTAATTTTTAAATTAAACAAAAATCAACACATTTGGACAATAAACTAGAAAGTTATGATTGATCCAATGTAGTTGCATCAACAAACTTATGTGTAGCTACAACAATAATACCTCTAACAAAAATCAGATTGCTAACATGTCATTCATTTTGAATTTTAAAATTTTTTCTAAATCAAAAAGATAGATGCTGAACTAGCTTTCAAAATAAATAAAAATAACCTCAATTGGACAATAAATTAGAAAGTTATGATTGATTCAACATACCTACATTTATACACTCATGTGTAGCTACAACAATATGACCTATGACAAAAATTAGATTTCTAACTCATCATTCATTTTTAATTTCAAAATTATCCTCTAAAAAAAGATAGATGTTTGCTTTCAAATTAAACAAAAATCAACTCAATTGGATAATATATTAGAAAGTTATTGTTGGTTCATGATGACTGCAATTCGTATAGATATTTTTATACCGTTTTCATTTATTTATTTTGTCTTTAAGCATTTATTTGTTGTGATTAAGTAATGTCGCAGTTGCTGTAGTAAATCACTGTAGTAAAGTTTGGAGAAAAAGCACGATTTGGTGCTCCTTGCACGGCCATGCTCTTTGAAAAGCAGATGCGTGCTGATGCTGAATTTCTGTGATTTAATTGCCCAAACTTTCCTATGATAATCTGGTGGAGATGCACAGCCTAAGCACAACCGTGCTCAGCCCGAAAACCACTTTTTATTGCCAGATCTAGGTTATTGGAGGGCATTCTTCTTGGGGGCGGCCGCCATGGTCTTTCCCATTTAAATTTTTGGGGCAAGAGCGAAGCTATGGTACAATAGCACAAGTAGAACGGAGTATAGCTGGCGGGACTTCATTAAAGTACCGTCGGAGTGGTTGAGAAGCAAAGAGGGGAGTCTTTTATGGCTTCTATTTCTTTTGTTTTCCTTAGTCTTGTTTTGATTTGTAAAACTATGGGGGCCTAACCATTCTCCGGTGCCCCGAATCTATGAACTTGGTTATTTATGTATTATATTTATTTACTTACGTTTAATGTCTATGGAGTTCTAGTGTATTCTTGTGTTAAGTCATGTGTTTGCATAACTTGATGTGTTCGATTTGCATAGTTGCTTAGGTAAAACTTTGTATGTGGATTGCCATAGTTGTGGTCGCCTTGTATGATTGAAAAACTTGATGTGTACGAAACCCACAATTACCTTAGCAAAACTAAGTGTATTTGAGAACCATAGATGCATCATTACTATTGAGCACACACATTGAATCTTAGGATGTAACTAGTAGGCATTAGAAGCAAGTCCGTATACATTTCTCCAAGGGATTAGTCTGGGGCACTGCTCTATCTTTGCGTTTCTCACTTAGTTTAGTTCCAGTCCTTACTGTCATCCTTCCCTCTTTTAGGTTACTTAGTTATTATCTTTACCCTAAATTTGTAATCCGGTTAGACAATAGAAGATCAACTAGTACTATGAGTCCAATCCCTATGGTTGGACAACCCTACCCCTCACGGGGTTCCACTATATTACTTGTGTAAGACCCATACAATTGCGGACAATGCATTAGTTCAGCATAGCTTTATCTACAAACTCATGTATAGCAATAAGAATAAGAATTATGAAACAAATTAGACTGCTAACCTCTCATTCTTTTAGGATTTCAAAATTTGTTCTCTGTCAAAACGATGGGCCTTGAACATATCTTTCAAATAAAAAACAATTAACTCAATTGGACAATAAATTTGAAAGTTATGACTAATTCAACATAATTGCACCTATAAACACATGTATAGATACAATAATAAGACCTGTGACACAAATCAGATTGCTAACCTACCATTCATTTTGAATTTTTAAATTTAATCTCCATCGATAAGATAGATGTTGAACTTAGCTTTCAAATAAAAAAAAATCAACTCAATTGGAAAATAAATTAGAAATTTATGACCTATTCAGCATAGTTGTATCCCTAAACTCACGTATAGCTACAACAATAAGACATATCACACAAATCAGATTGCTAACTTGCCACTCATTTTGAAATTTAAAATTTGTCCTCCAACAAAAAGATAAATGTTGTACTTAGTTTTCAAATTTAATTAAAATCAACTCAACTAGATAATAAATTAGAGATTTATGACTAATTCAACATAGCTACATCATTAAACTCATATATAACTAATACAATAAGACTTGTGACAAAAATTAGATTACGAGCCTGCCATTCATTTTGATTTTAAAATATGTCCTCCAATGAAAAGATAGATGTTGAACTTAGCTTTTAAACTAAATAAAAATCAACTTAGCTGGATAATTAATTAGAAAGTTATGACTAATTCAGCATAGCTGCATCTAGAAATTCATGTATTACTACAATAATAAGACATGTGACACAAATCATATTGCTAAAATGTCATTTATTTTGAATTTCAAAATTTAATCTTCATTAAAAATACAGATGGTGAACTTAGCTTTCAAAAGAAACAAAAATCAACACAATTAGACAACAAATTAGAAAGTTATGATAGATCCAACGTAACTGCATCTACAAACTAATGTATAGCTACAACAAAAAGTCCTTTGCCAAAAAATATAGTTTTTAACCTATCGTTCATTTTGAAATTCAAAATTTGTCCTGCATTGAAAAGACAAATGTCAAACTTAGCTTTAAAATGAAGAAAAAATGATTTGAATTCTACAATAAATTAGAAGGTTATGACTGATTCAGTGTAACTGCATCTATAAATTCATGTATAGATATAACAATAAGACTTATGACGCAAATCAAATTGTTAACTAGTTATTCATTTTGAATTTTAAAATTTGACCTCGATCAAAAAAATAGATGTTGAACATAGATTTCAAATTAAATAAAAATCAACTCAATCAGGCAATAATTTAGATAATTATGACTGATTCAGCGTAACTGTATTTATAAACTAATGTATATCAACAAAAATAAGTTTTGTTACACAAAATAGATTGCTAACCTATCATGCATTGTTAATTTTAAAATTTGTCTTCTATCAAAAAAATAGATGTTGAATTTATCTTTCAAATTAAGAAAAAATCAACTCAATTGCACAATGAATTAGAAAGTTATGAATGATTTAATTTAACCGTATCTACAAACTCATGTATAGCTAAAATAATAAGACCTGTGACATAAATTAGATTGCTAGCCTCTCATTCGTTTTGAATTTCAAAATTTGTCCTATATAAAAAAGATAGATGTTGAACTTAACTTTCAAATTTAGAAAAATAAACTCAAGTGAAAAATAAATTACAAAGTTATTACTAATTTATCGTAGAGCATCTACAAACTCATTTATAGCTACAATAATAAGACCTGTGACACAAATCATATTGCTAACCTGTCATTCATTTTGAATTTTAAAATTTTTCCACCATCAACTCAATTTGACAATTAATTAGATAGTTATGACTTATTCAGTGTAGCAGTATCTATAAACTCTTGTATTGCAACAATAATATGACCTGTGACACAAATCAAATATCTAACCTGTGATTCATTTTAAATTTCACAATTTGTCTTCCATTAAAAATATAGATGTTAAACTTAGCTTTCAAATTAAATAAAAATCAACTCAATTGGACAATGAATTAGAAAGTTATAACTGATTCAACATAGCTTCATCTACAAACTTACATATAGCAGCAACAACAATACATGTCATACAAATCAGATTGCTAACTATCTTTCATTTTGAATTTCAAAATTTGACCTTAATTGAAAACATAGAGGTTCAAGTTATCTTTCAAATTAATAAAATAAATCAGCTATCTATAACTAGAAAGTAAGATCGATTTAGTGTAGTCAGTGATGTATAAACTCATGTGTAGCTAGAACAATAAGACCCGCGACACAAATTAGATTGTTAACCTATCATTCATTTTAAATTTCAAAATTTGTCCTTCACTAAAAAGATAGATGTTGCTCTTAGCTTCCAAATTGATAAAAAT